>NC_053023.1:511270857-511438643 GCF_003073215.2 Triticum urartu | reverse complement strand
TCCGGTGACCAAAACAGGACTTCCCATATATAAATCTTTACCTCCGGACCATTCCGGAACTCCTCGTGACGTCCGAGATCTCATCCGGGACTCCGAACAACATTCGGTAACCACATACAAACTTCCTTTATAACCCTAGCGTCATCGAACATTAAGTGTGTAGACCCTACGGGTTCGGGAGACATGCAGACATGACCGAGACGTTCTCCGGTCAATAACCAACAGCGGGATCTGGATACCCATGTTGGCTCCCACATGTTCCACGATGATCTCATCGGATGAACCACGATGTCAAGGACTCAATCAATCCCGTATACAATTCCCTTTGTCTATCGGTACGATACTTGCCCGAGATTCGATCGTCGGTATCCCGATACCTTGTTCAATCTCGTTACCGGCAAGTCTCTTTACTCGTTCCGTAACACATCATCCCGTGATCAACTCCTTGATCACATTGTGCACATTATGATGATGTCCTACCGAGTGGGCCCAGAGATACCTCTCCGTTTACACGGAGTGACAAATCCCAGTCTCGATTCGTGCCAACCCAACAGACACTTTCGGAGATACCCGTAGTGCACCTTTATAGTCACCCAGTTACGTTGTGACGTTTGGCACACCCAAAGCACTCCTACGGTATCCGGGAGTTGCACAATCTCATGGTCTAAGGAAATGATACTTGACATTAGAAAAGCTTTAGCATACGAACTACACGATCTAGTGCTATGCTTAGGATTGGGTCTTGTCCATCACATCATTCTCCTAATGATGTGATCCCGTTATCAACGACATCCAATGTCCATGGTCAGGAAACCGTAACCATCTATTGATCAACGAGCTAGTCAACTAGAGGCTTACTAGGGACATGGTGTTGTCTATGTATCCACACATGTATCTGAGTTTCCTATCAATACAATTCTAGCATGGATAATAAACGATTATCATGAACAAGGAAGTATAATAATAATCAATTTATTATTGCCTCTAGGGCATATTTCCAACACGTCGGTATCCCAATACCTCGTTCAATCTCGTTACCGGCAAGTCACTTTACTCGTACCATAATGCATGATCCTGTGACCAGACACTTGGTCACTTTGAGCTCATTATGATGATGCATTACCGAGTGGGCCCAGAGATACCTCTCCGTTATACGGAGTGACAAATCCCAGTCTTGATCCGTGTCAACCCAACAGACACTTTCAGAGATACCCGTAGTATACCTTTATAGTCACCCAGTTACGTTGTGATGTTTGGTACACCCAAAGCACTCCTACGGCATCCGGGAGTTACACGATCTCATGGTCTAAGGAAAATATACTTGACATTGGAAAAACTCTAGCAAACGAACTATACGATCTTGTGCTATGTTTAGGATTGGGTCTTGTCCATCACATCATTCTCCTAATGATGTGATCTCGTTATCAATGACATCCAATGTCCATAGTCAGGAAACCATGACTATCTGTTGATCAACGAGCTAGTCAACTAGAGGCTTACTAGGGACATGTTGGTGTCTATGTATTCACACATGTATTACGATTTCCGGATAACACAATTATAGCATGAATAAAAGACAATTATCATGAACAAGGAAATATAATAATAATCCTTTTATTATTGCCTCTAGGGCATATTTCCAATAGTCTCCTACTTGCACTAGAGTCAATAATCTAGTTACATTGCGATGAATCGAACACCCATGGAATTCTGGTGTTGATCATGTTTTGCTCTAGGAAGAGGTTTAGTCAACGGATCTGCTACATTCAGGTCCGTATGTACTTTAAAAATATCTATGTATCCATCTTGAACATTTTCACGAATGGAGTTGAAGCGACGCTTGATGTGCCTGGTCTTCTTGTGAAACCTGGGCTCCTTGGCAAGTGCAATAGCTCCAGTGTTGTCACAGAAGAGTTTGATCGGCCCCGGCGCATTGGGTATGACTCCTAGGTCGGTGATGAACTCCTTCACCCAAATTGCTTCATGCGCTGCCTCTAAGGCTGCCATGTACTCCGCTTCACATGTAGATCCCGCCACAACACTCTGCTTGCAACTGCACCAGCTTACTGCCCCACCATTCAAAATATACATGTATCTGGTTTGTGACTTAGAGTCATCCAGATCTGTGTCGAAGCTAGCGTCAACGTAACCCTTTACGACGAGCTCTTCGTCACCTTCATAAACGAGAAACATTTCCTTAGTCCTTTTCAGGTACTTCAGGATATTCTTGACCGTTGTCCAGTGTTCCTTGCCGGGATTACTTTGGTACCTACCTACCAAACTTACGGCAAGGTTTACATCAGGTCTGGTACACAGCATGGCATACATAATAGAACCTATGGCTGAGGCATAGGGGATGACACTCATCTCTTCTATATCTTCTGCCGTGGTTGGACATTGAGCTGAGCTCAATTTCACACCTTGCAACACAGGCAAGAACCCCTTCTTAGACTGATCCATATTGAACTTCTTCAATATCTTATCAAGGTATGTGCTTTGTGAAAGACCTATGAGGCGTCTTGATCTATCTCTATAGATCTTGATGCCTAATATATAAGCAGCTTCTCCAAGGTCCTTCATTGGAAAACTCTTATTCAAGTAGGCCTTAATGCTGTCCAAAAGTTCTATATCATTTCCCATCAAAAGTATGTCATCTACATATAATATGAGAAATGCTACAGAGCTCCCACTCACTTTCTTGTAAACGCAGGCTTCTCCATAAGTCTGCATAAACCCAAACGCTTTGATCATCTCATCAAAGCGAATATTCCAACTCCGAGATGCTTGCACCAGCCCATAAATGGATTGTTGGAGCTTGCATGCCTTTTTAGCATTCTTAGGGTCGACAAAACCTTCCGGCTGCATCATATACAATTCTTCCTTAAGGAAACCATTAAGGAATGCCGTTTTGACGTCCATTTGCCATATCTCATAATCATAGAATGCGGCAATTGCTAACATGATTCGGACGGACTTCAGCTTCGCTACCGGTGAGAAAGTCTCATCGTAGTCAACCCCTTGAACTTGTCGGTAACCCTTAGCGACAAGCCGAGCTTTATAGATGGTCACATTACCATCCGCGTATGTCTTCTTCTTAAAGATCCATTTATTTTCTATGGCTCGCCGCTCAACGGGCAAGTCAGTCAAAGTCCATACTTCGTTTTCATACATGGATCCTATCTCGGATTTCATGGCTTCCAGCCATTTGTCGGAATCCGGGCCCGCCATCGCTTCTTCATAGTTCGAAGGTTCACCGTTGTCTAACAACATGATTTCCAAGACAGGGTTGCCGTACCACTCTGGTGTGGAACGTGTCCTTGTGGACCTACGAAGTTCAGTAGCAACTTGATCTGAAGTTTCATGATCATCATCATTAACTTCCTCTCTAGTCGGTGCAGGCACCTCAGGAACATTTTCTTGAGTTGCGCCATTTTCCGGTTCAAGAGGTAATACTTCATCAAGTTCTACTTTCCTCCCACTTACTTCTTTCGAGAGAAACTCCTTCTCTAGAAAGGATCCATTCTTGGCAACAAAGATCTTGCCTTCGGATCTGAGGTAGAAGGTATACCCAATAGTTTCTTTAGGGTACCCTATGAAGACGCATTTTTCCGACTTGGGTTCGAGCTTTTCAGGTTGAAGTTTCTTGACATAAGCATCGCATCCCCAAACTTTTAGAAACGGCAGCTTAGGTTTCTTCCCAAACCATAATTCATACGGTGTCGTCTCAACGGATTTTGACGGAGCCCTATTAAAAGTGAATGCGGCAGTCTCTAAAGCATAGCCCCAAAAAGATAGTGGTAAATCGGTAAGAGACATCATAGATCGCACCATATCTAATAGAGTGCGATTACGACGTTCGGACACACCATTACGCTGAGGTGTTCTAGACGGCGTGAGTTGTGAAACTATTCCACATCTTCTTAAGTGTGTGCCAAACTCATGACTCAAGTATTCTCCTCCATGATTTTTTCGCAAGAACTTGATTTTCCTGTCACGTTGATTCTCAACCTCACTCTGAAATTCCTTGAACTTTTCAAAGGTCTCAGACTTGTGTTTCATTAAGTAGACATACCCATATCTACTCAAGTCATCAGTGAGGGTGAGAACATAACGATAACCACCGCGAGCCTCAACACTCATTGGACCGCACACATCGGTATGTATGATTTCCAATAAGTTGGTTGCTCGCTCCATTGTTCCTGAGAACGGAGTCTTGGTCATTTTACCCATGAGGCATGGTTCACACATGTCAAATGATTCGTAATCAAGAGACTCTAAAAGTCCATCTGCATGGAGCTCCTTCATGCGTTTGACACCTATGTGACCAAGGCGGCAGTGCCACAAGTATGTGGGACTATCATTATCAACCTTACATCTTTTGGTACTCACACTATGAATATGTGTAGCATTACGCTCGAGATTCATTAAGAATAAACCATTCACCATCGGAGCATGACCATAAAACATATCTCTCATATAAATAGAACAACCATTATTCTCGGATTTAAATGAGTAGCCATCTCGTATTAAACGAGATCCTGATACAATGTTCATGCTCAAACTTGGCACTAAATAACAATTATTGAGGTTCAAAACTAATCCTGTAGGTAAATGTAGAGGTAGCGTGCCGACGGCGATCACATCAACCTTGGAACCATTCCCGACGCGCATCGTCACCTTGTCCTTCGCCAGTCTCCGCTTATTCCGCAGCTCCTACTTTGAGTTACAAATGTGAGCAACTGCACCGGTATCAAATACCCAGGAGCTACTACGAGTATTGGTAAGGTACACATCAATTACATGTGTATAACATATACCTTTCGTTTTGCCGGCCTTCTTGTCCGCTAAGTATTTGGGGCAGTTCCGCTTCCAGTGACCACTTTCCTTGCAATAAAAGCACTCAGTCTCGGGCTTGGGTCCATTCTTTGGCTTCTTCCCGGCAGCTTGCTTGCCAGGCGCGGCAACTCCCTTGCCGTCCTTCTTGAAGTTTTTCTTACCCTTGCCTTTCTTGAACTTAGTGGTTTTATTCACCATCAACACTTGATGTTCCTTTTTGACTTCTACCTCTGCTGATTTCAGCATTGCAAATACTTCAGGAATGGTCTTTTCCATCCCCTGCATATTGAAGTTCATCACAAAGCTCTTGTAGCTCGGTGGAAGCGACTGAAGGATTCTGTCAATGACCACGTCATCCGGGAGATTAACTCCCAGCTGAGTCAAGCGGTTATGTAACCCAGACATAGTGAGTATGTGCTCACTGACAGAACTGTTTTCCTCCATCTTACAGCTGAAGAACTTGTCGAAGACTTCATATCTCTCGACCCGGGCATGAGCTTGAAAAACCATTTTCAGCTCTTCGAACATCTCATATGCTCCGTGTCTCTCAAAACGCTTTTGGAGCCCCGGCTCTAAGCTGTAAAGCATGCCGCACTGAACGAGGGAGTAATCATCGGTACGTGTCTGCCAAGCGTTCATAACGTCTTGTTCTGCAGGGAGAGCAGGTGCTTCACCTAGCGGTGCTTGTAGGACATAATCTTTCTTGGCAGCTATGAGGATGATCCTCAGGTTCCGGACCCAGTCCGTATAGTTGCTGCCATCGTCTTTCAGCTTGGTTTTCTCTAGGAACGCGTTGAAGTTGAGGACAATGTTGGCCATTTGATCTACAATACATGTTGTAAAGATTTTAGACTAAGTTCATGATAATTAAGTTCATATAAATAAAATTATTCAATGAACTCCCACTCAGATAGACATCCCTCCAGTCATCTAAGTATAACATGATCCAAGTTAACTAGGCCGTGTCCGATCATCACGTGAGACGGACTAGTCAACATCGGTGAACATCTTCATGTTGATCGTATCTTCTATACGACTCATGCTCGACCTTTCGGTCTTCTGTGTTCCGAGGCCATGTCTGTACATGCTAGGCTCGTCAAGTCAACCTAAGTGTTTGCATGTGTAAATCTGTCTTACACCCGTTGTATGTGAACGTTGGAATCTATCACACCCGATCATCACGTGGTGCTTCAAAACAACGAACTGTCGCAACGATGCACAGTTAGGGGGAACACTTTCTTGAAATTATTATGAGGGATCATCTTATTTACTACAGTTGTTCTAAGTAAACAAGATGCAAAAACATGATAAACATCACATGCAATCAAATAATAATAGTGACATGATATGGCCAATATCACATAGCTCCTTTGATCTCCATCTTGGGGCTCCATGATCATCTTGTCACCGGCATGACACCATGATCTCCATCATCATGATCTCCATCATCGTGTCTCCATGAAGTTGCTCGCCAACTATTACTTCTACTACTATGGCTAACACGTTTAGCAATAAAGTAAAGTAATTTACATGGCGTTTCTCAATGACACACAGGTCATACAAAAAATAAAGACAACTCCTATGGCTCCTGCCGATTGTCATACTCATCGACATGCAAGTCGTGATTCCTATTACAATAGCATGAACATCTCATACATCACATATATATCATTCATCATTCATCACAACTTTGGCCATATCACATCACAAAACACTTGCTGCAAAAACAAGTTAGACGTCCTCTAATTGTTGTTGCAAGTTTTACGTGGCTGCAATAGGGTTCTAGCAAGAACGTTTTCTTACCTACGTGAAAGCCACAACGTGATTTTTCAACTTCTATTTACCCTTCATAAGGACCCTTTTCATCGAATCCTCTCCAACTAAAGTGGGAGAGACAGACACCCGCCAGCCACCTTATGCAACTAGTGCATGTCAGTCGGTGGAACCGGTCTCACGTAAGCGTACGTGTAAGGTTGGTCTGGGCCGCTTCATCCCACAATACTGCTGAAGCAAAATAAGACTAGTAGCGGCAAGAAAGTTGACAACATCTACGCCCACAACAAATTGTGTTCTACTCGTGCAAAGAGAACTACGCATAGACCTAGCTCATGATGCCACTGTTGGTGAACGTTGCAGAAAACAAAAAATTTCCTACGGTTTCACCAAGATCCATCTATGAGTTCATCTAGCAACGAGTGATCGGATTGCATCTACATACCTTTGTAGATCACGCGCGGAAGCGTTCAAAGAACGGGGATGAGGAAGTCGTACTCGACGTGATCCAAATCACCGGAGATCCTAACAACGAACGGACGGCACCTCCGCGTTCAACACACGTACGGTCAGCGTGATGTCCCCTCCTCCTTGATCCAGCAAGGGGGAAGGAGAGGTTGATGAAGATCCAGCAGCACGACGGCGCGGTGGTGGATGCAGGGGTCACCGTAGCAGGGCTTCGCCGTTCTACTGCGAGAGGGAGAGGTGTAGCAGGGGAGAGGGAGGCACCAAGACTCAAGGGTGCGGCTGCCCCTCCCTCCCCCCCCCTTTATATAGGCTCCCCTAGGGGGGCGCCGGCCCTAGGAGATGGGATCTCCTAGGGGGGCGGTGGCCAAGGGGTGGAGTGCCCCCCAAGCCAGGTGGGGCGCCCCCCACCCTAGGGTTCCCAACCCTAGGCACATGGGGTGGGCCAAGGGGGGCGCACCAGCCCACTATGGGCTGGTTCCCCTCCCCACTTTAGCCCATGGGGCCCTCCGGGATGGGTGGCCCCACCCTGTGGACCCCCGGGACCCTTCCGGTGGTCCCAGTACAATACCGGTGACCCCGAAACTCTCCCGATGGCCGAAACTGCACTTCCTATATATAATTCTTCACCTCCGGACCATTCCGGAACTCCTCGTGATGTCCGGGATCTCATCCGGGACTCCGAACAACTTTCGGGTTACTACATATTCATATCTCTACAACCCTAGCGTCACCGAACCTTAAGTGTGTAGACCCTACGGGTTCGGGAGACATGTAGACATGACCGAGATGGCTCTCCGGTCAATAACCAACAGCGGGATCTGGATACCCATGTTGGCTCCCACATGCTCCTCGATGATCTCATCGGATGAACCACGATGTCGAGGATTCAAGCAACCCCGTATACAATTCCCTTTGTCAATCGGTACGTTACTTGCCCGAGATTCGATCGTCGGTATCCCAATACCTCGTTCAATCTCGTTACCGGCAAGTCACTTTACTCGTACCGTAATGCATGATCCCGTGACCAAACACTTGGTCACTTTGAGCTCATTATGATGATGCATTACCGAGTGGGCCCAGAGATACCTCTCCATTATACGGAGTGACAAATCCCAGTCTTGATCCGTGTCAACCCAACAGACACTTTCGGAGATACCCGTAGTATACCTTTATAGTCACCCAGTTACGTTGTGACGTTTGGTACACCCAAAGCACTCCTACGGCATCTGGGAGTTACACGATCTCATGGTCTAAGTAAAAGATACTTGACATTGGAAAAACTCTAGCAAACGAACTATACGATCTTGTGCTATGTTTAGGATTGGGTCTTGTCCATCACATCATTCTCCTAATGATGTGATCTCGTTATCAATGACATCCAATGTCCATAGTCAGGAAACCATGACTATCTGTTGATCAACGAGCTAGTCAACAAGAGGCTTACTAGGGACATGTTGGTGTCTATGTATTCACACATGTATTACGATTTCCGGATAACACAATTATGGCATGAATAAAAGACAATTATCATGAACAAGGAAATATAATAATAATCCTTTTATTATTGCCTCTAGGGCATATTTCCAACAGTGGCAACTCAATGAGCAGCAAGAGCACACTACAGATGTTGATTGACAAAACTTGCTGGAAAGAGAAGGATTTACCGAAGTCAAAGAAAAATGATGAAGCGGAGTCTCAGGGGAGCATTGATATGTTCAAGTTGTGCAACTTGAAGCCAGCTTTGCCAACCACTTTCCCCGTGCCAGACTTTTATCACCAAGAGATGTGTTAGAACATCGTTTTTGCCATTGATCAGAAGTTGTTCTTATTAAGTGAGGCTGAAAAGAATCAAGTTGACATGGAGGAAGCAGGAAAGGGTCTTGATTGGGTTCATTCAAAGAAAAATACAAGGAATATTTGAAGCAGCTTCCAGATATAAGCTCCAGCAAGAGCAAGGCAGTATCCGTGGCAAACCCTCATGTGGTCCAGAAGCGCAAAGCAGTTTGAATGAAGAAGAATCTGGAGTTGCCTCAAACCAAGGAGAAGATGGTGAGGGCAGATGCTGAAATAAATGTGGTCAAGGAAGTTGTGGTGCCAACTGTTGTGCCAATTGTAGTGAGCAGAGAGCCAACCACCACTCAAGATGTGACAGCAATGCATGTTGAGCCTACAACCATCATAGGAGTTCAATATATCAAGGGGAAGACTTCTCTTTCAGTAGTCCCACCTAAACCAGCTAAGAAGCAAAAGATTGTAAAGTTTGCCAAGGGCACAAAGGGGGAACAGGGCACAAAAGGTGTGGGGTTCAGACACGACACAGAACTACATGCCACAGCCATTGATGCAGGGGTGCCAAGTTCTACTAGATTGCTGCCAACTTAGACTAGAAAGATGCCAACTGCAGATACTAGTGTACCAACTGAAGTGTCAATTAGCAGCGGGGTCACAGTCAAAACTACTGCTGCTGCTCAGGAAGGCACCACTGCAACTGCAAGCCCCAAGGTGTCAACTCATTGAGATACCTTAATGCCAAACACGGAAGGAGGTGATCAAATTGCCAAAGTGTCGTCTCCAAGAGCTAACACACAATATCCAAGCAAGCTTGCATCACCAAGAGCTGACTTTCAGCACTCATTAACACAAGAGGAGGTGTTCAACATTGTAAGTAGGTGCAAGCCTCCGAGGCCGCCAACTACAACACTATTGCAAATCAAGTCAGCAAACGATGCACCTGTGTACATGCCGCAAAGAGATGCCCTCGGCCTTCAACCCATACGCAGATCAAACTCTTATAGCTATCATGGTGACGGGTACTGTGATGCACCAACTTTTGACCTAGGCATAGATGGTGATGCTGAGCCTGCTGCAACAGCACAAACAGGGGATGACGATGTGGTTGTCATAGATGAGTGTGAGTTGGACCTAGAAACTATGAATGGAGGATGCGCTGCTTCTGATGCTGGCAAGGGATTAGCTCACCAGCCAGATGTTGGATCACCAGACAGCTGCCACACCCCGATATGCGCAGAACCAGCAGTTGGCACGAGCAGTTCTTCAGGACCACCTGAAGCACGAAGACAGAGGAGGGTAATAAGGACCGGAGCATCTCAAAGGTCTCCATTCATTGATTACAACAAGAAGAAGACATTGAACTCCAATGAGGCAGTCAACAAGCTTTACGCTGCCCTCTTGTATTGGGTTAGGCATCACCCAGGAGAAAATGATGCTATTACCAGGTAAACCAACTCCCCACAGCCTACATACATATCAATTTCAGTTGCATAGTACCACTCACTTAGTTGCACAGAAAGCAGAGCATGTTGCATAGAACAGTGCTTTTACTTGCACACTCTTGTTTTTAATACACTTTTTTTGTGGCCCTTCAAGCTAACTTGTATTTTATTTATTTTTTAAATAATTCAGCCCTAAGATAATCAGGTATGGTGCTTTGTACATTTCTATAAAGGAGTTAGTTGATTCCGTGAAACTTGTTCAATGGCTGTCAAGAATTGTTATTGAGACTGGAATCATACACATCATGGATAACTTACCAGAAGGGTCAAAGAAGGTCGTTATGCCACTGAGGTTTTCTGTAAGTTTTTCAAAACCTTTTTACCCGCATCTTGTTTGTAGCACTTTTGTTGACCAATTCAGGGAGTCCTTTCATCTAGTAAGTGTTGGGGAACGCAATATTTCAAAAATTCCCTACGATCACGCAAGATCTATCTAGGAGAAGCATAGCAACGAGAGGGGAGAGTGTCCACGTACCCTCGTAGACCAAAAGCGGAAGCGTTTAGTAACGCGGTTGATGTAGTCGAACATCTTCGCGATCCAACCGATCCTAGCACCAAACGTACGGCACCTCCGTGTTCAGCACACGTTCAGCACGATGAAGTCCCTCAAGCTCTTGATCTAGTTGAGGAAGAGGGAGAGTTTCGTCAGCACGACGGCGTGTTGACGGTGATGATGAAGTTACCAGTGCAGGGCTTAAGCACTACGATAATATGACCGAGGTGTGTAACTGTGGAGGGGGCCACCGCACACTGCTAAGAGAAGACTTGTTGTGCCTTTGGGGTGCCCCCCTCCCACGTATATAAAGGAGTGGGGAGGAGGAGGCCGGCCCAAGGGGGGCGTGCCAAAGGGGGGAGTCCTACTTGGACTCCCGGTTCAAGTAGGATTTGGCCCCCCTTCCTATTCCAACAAGGAGAAGGAGGGAAGGAGGAAGAGGGAAGAAGGAAAAAGGGGGGCACCGCACCCTCCTAGTCCAATTCGGACCAACCAGGGGGGGCGCAGACACCCCTTGAGGCCCTTCTCTCCTTTCCCCTAAATCCCATTAAGGCCCACTACTTCCCCGGGGGGTTCTAGTAACCTCCCGGTACTCTGAAAAATACCCGAAACACTTCGGAACCATTATGGTGTCCGAATATAACCTTCCAATATATCGATATTTACCTCTTGACCATTTTGAGACTCCTCGTCATGTCAGTGATCTCATCCGGGACTCCGAACAAACTTTGGCCATCAAATCACATAACTCATAATACAAATTGTCATCGAACGTTAAGCGTGCGGACCCTACGGGTTCGAGAACTATGTAGACATGACCGAGACACATCTTTGGTCAATAACCAATAGCGGAACTTGGATGTTCATATTGGTTAGTACATATTCTACGAAGATCTTCATCGGTCAAACAGCATAACAACATACGTCGTTCCCTTTGTCATCGGTATGCTACTTGCCCGAGATTCGATCATCGATATCATCATACCTAGTTAAATCTCGTCACCGGCATGTCTCTTTACTCGTTTCGTAATGCATCATACCGTAACTAACTCATTAGTCACATTGCTTTCAAGGCTCATAGTGATGTGCATTACCGAGAGGGCCCAGAGATACCTCTCCGATACTCGGAATGACAAATCCTAATCTTGATCTATGCAACTCAAAAAACACCATCAGAGACACCTGTAGAGCATCTTTATAATCACCCAGTTACGTTCTGACGTTTGATAGCACACAAGGTGTTCCTCCAGTATGCGGGAGTTGCATAATCTCATAGTCATAGGAACATGTATAAGTCATGAAGAAAGCAATAAAAATAAAAATAAACGATCATTATGCTTAGCTAACGGATGGGTCTTGTCCATCACATCATTCTCTAATGATGTGATCCCGTTCATCAAATTACAACACATGTCTATGGTTAGGAAACTTAACCATCTTTGATTAACGAGCTAGTCAAGTAGAGGCATACTAGGGACATTCTGTTTGTCTATGTATTCACACATGTACTAAGTTCCCGGTTAATACAATTCTAGCATGAATAATAAACATTTATCATGATATTAGGAAATATAAATAACAACTTTATTATTGCCTCTAGGGCATATTTCCTTCAGTCTCCCACTTGCACTAGATTCAATAATCTAGATTACATAGTAATGATTCTAACACCCATAGAGTCTTGGTGTTGATCATGTTTTCTCGTGAGAGAGGCTTAGTCAACGGGTCTGCAACATTCAGATCCGTATGTATATTGAAAATCTCTATGTGTCCCTCCTTGACTTGATCGCTGATGGAATTGAAGCGTCTCTTGATGTGTTTGGTTCTCTTGTGAAATCTGGATTCCTTCGCCCAGGAAATTGCTCTAGTATTGTCACAAAATATTTTCATTGGACCCGATGCACTAGGTATTACACCTAGATCGGATATGAACTCATTCATCCAGACTCCTTCATTTGTTGCTTTTGAAGCAGCTATGTACTCCACTTCACACATAGATTCCACCACGACGCTCTGCTTGGAACTACACCAACTGACAGCTCCACCATTCAATATAAATACGTATCCGGTTTGTGACTTAGAGTCATCCGGATCAGTGTCAAAGCTTGCATCGACATAACCATTTACGACAAGCTCTTTGTCACCTCCATAAACGAGAAACATATCCTTAGTCCTTTCTAGGTATTTCAGGATGTTCTTGACCTCTCTCCAGTGATCCACTCCTGCATTACTTTGGTACCTCCCTGCTAAACTTATAGCAAGGCACACATCAGGTCTGGTACACAACATTGCATACATGATAGAACCTATGGCTGAGGCATAGGGAATGACTTTAATTTTCTCTCTATCTTCTGCAGTGGTCGGGAATTAAGTCTGACTCAACTTCACACCTTGTAATACAGGCAAGAATCCTTTCTTTGACTGGTCCATTTTGAACTTATTCAAAACTTTATCAAGGTATGTGCTTTGTGAAAGTCCAAGTAAGCGTCTTGATCTATCTCTATAGATCTTGATGCCCAATATATAAGCAGCTTCACCGAGGTCTTTCATTGAAAAATTCTTATTCAAGTATCCTTTTATGCTATCCAGAAATTCTGTATTATTTCTAATCAACAATATGTCATTGCTACCTCTTGAGCACTGTGTTGGTTTCCCTTCAACAGGAAAGGGTGATGCAGCAAAGTAGCATAAGTATTTCCCTCAATTTTTGAGAACCAAGGTATCAATCCAGTAGGAGACTACACGCAAGTCGCCTCGCACCTACGCAAACAAATAAGAACCTTGCAACCAACGCGATAAAGGGGTTGTCAATCCCTTCACGGCCGCTTGCAAAAGTGAGATCTGATAGAGATAATAAGATAAATATTTTTGGTATTTTTATGATATAGATTGAAAGTAAAGATTGCAAAGTAAGATAGATTGGAAACTTATATGATGGAAGATAGACCCGGGGGGCATAGGTTTCACTAGTGGCTTCTCTCAAAATAGCATAAGTATTACGGTGGGTAAACAAATTACTGTCGAGCAATTGATAGAAAAGTGCATAATTATGAGAATATCTAGGCATGATCATGTATATAGGCATCACGTCCGCGACAAGTAGACTGAAACGATTCTGCATCTACTACTATTACTCCACACATCGACCGCTATCCAGCATGCATCTAGAGTATTAAGTTCATAAGAACAGAGTAACGCATTAGGCAAGATGGCATGATGTAGAGGGATAAACTCAAGCAATACGATATAAACCCTGTCTTTTTATCCTCGATGGCAACAATGCAATACGTGCCTTGTTGCCCCTGCTATCACAGGGAAAGGACACCACAAGATTAAACCCAAAGCTAAGCACTTCTCCCATTGCAAGAAAGATCAATCTAGTAGGCCAAACCAAACTGATAATTCGAAGAGACTTGCAAAGATAACAAATCATACATAAAATAATTTAGAGAAGAACCAAATATTGTTCATAGATAGTCTTGATCATAAACCCACAATTCATCGGATCTCGACAAACACACTGCAAAAATAATTACATTGAATAGATCCCCAAGAAGATCGAGGAGAACTTTGTATTGATAACCAAAGAGAGAGAAGAAGCCATCTAGCTAATAACTATGGACCCGAAGGTCTGTGGTAAACTACCCACACATCATCGGAGAGGCTACGGTATTGATGTAGAAGCCCTCCATGATCGATTCCCCCTCCCACGGAGCTCCGGAAAAGGCCCCAAGATGGGATCTCTTGGGTACAGAAGGTTGTGGCGGTGGAAATAGGGTTTCGTGGTGCTCTCGGATGTCTTCGGGGTATATGAGTGTATATAGGCAAAAGAAGTCTGTCAGGGGAGCCACGAGGGGCCCACGAGGGTGGGGGCGCGCCCGCCCCCCTTGGGCGCGCCTCCCTGCCTCGTGGCCTCCTCGATGCTTCCTTGACGTCCACTCCAAGTCTTCTAGATTGTGTTTGTTCAAAAAATAACTCTCCCGAAGGTTTCATTCCGTTTGGATTCCGTTTGATATTCCTTTTCTGCGAAACACGGAAATAGGCAAAAAACAGCAATTTGCATTGGGACTTTGGTTAGTAGGTTAGTCCAAAAAATAATATAAAAATGTATAATAAAGCCCATTAAACATCCAAAACAGATAATATACTAGCATGGAACAATAAAAAGTTATAGATACGTCGGAGACGTATCAAGCATCCCCAAGCTTAATTCCTGCTCGTTCTCGAGTAGGTAAATGATAAAACAGAATTTTTGATGTGGAATGCTACCTAGCTTAATTCTTAATGTAATTTTCTTTATTGTGGCATGAATGTTCAGATTCGAAAGATTCAAGACAAAAGTTTAATATTGACATAAAAATAATAATACTTCAAGCATACTAACAAAGCAATCATGTCTTCTCAAAATAACATGGCCAAAGAAAGTTATCCCTACAAAATCATATAGTCTGGCTATGCTCTATCTTCACCACACAAAGTATTTAAATCATGCACAACCCCGATGACAAGCCAAGCAATTGTTTCATACTTTTGGTGTTCTCATAAATTTTCAATCTTCACGCAATATATGAGTGTGAGCCATGGACATAGCACTATAGGTGGAATAGAATGGTGGTTGTGGAGAAGACAAAAGGAGAAGATAGTCTCACATCAACTAGGCATATCAACGGGCTATGAAGATTCCCATCAATAGATATCAATGTGAGTGAGTAGGGATTGCCATGCAACTGATGCACTAGAGCTATAAGTGTATGAAATCTCAACAAAATAACTAAGTGGGTGTGCATCCAACTTGCTTTCTCACGAAGACCTAGGGCATTTTGAGGAAGCCCATCATTGGAATATACAAGCCAAGTTCTATAATGTAAAATTCGCACTAGTATATGAAAGTGACAACATAGGATACTCTCTATCATGAAGATCATGGTGCTACTTTGAAGCACAAGTGTGGTAAAAGGATAGTAGCATTGTCCCTTCTCTCTTTTCCTCTCATTTTTTGGGGTCTTCTCTTTTTTATGGCCTTTCTTTTTTTTCGTCCGGAGTCTCATCCCGAGTTGTGGGGGAATCATAGTCTCCATCATCCTTTTCTCACTTGGGACAATGCTCTAATAATGATGATTATCACACTTTTATTTACTTACAACTCAAAAATTACAACTCGATACTAGAACAAAATATGACTCTATGTGAATGCCTCCGGCGGTGTGCCAGGATGTGCAATGACTCATGAGTGACATGTATGAAAGAATTATGAACGGTGGCTTTGCCACAAATACAATGTCAACTACATGATCATGCAAAGCAATATGACAATGAAGAAGTGTGTCATAATAAATGGAACGGTGGTAAGTTGCATGGCAATATATCTCGGAATGGCTATGGAAATGCCATAATAGGTAGGTATGGTGGCTGTTTTGAGGAAGGTATATTGTGGGTTTATGGTACCGGCGAAAGTTGTGCAGTACTAGAGAGGCTAGCAATGGTGGAAGGGTGAGAGTGCGTATAATCCATGGACTCAACATTAGTCATAAAGAACTCACATACTTATTGCAAAAATCTATTAGTTATCGAAACAAACAACTAAGCACATGCTCCTAGGGGGATAGATTGGTAGGAAAAGACCATCGCTCATCCCCGACCGCCACTCATAAGGAAGACAATCAATAAACAAATCATGCTCCGACTTCATCACATAACGGTTCACCATACATGCATGCTACAGGAATCACAAACTTTAGAACAAGTATTTCTCAGATTCACAATTCCTCAAATATCATGACTCTAATATAGCCATCTTTATATCTCAAAACAATCATCAAGTATCAAACTTCTCATAGTATTCAATGCACTTTTTATGATAGTTTTTATTATACCCATCTTGGATGCCTATCATATTAGGACTAATTTTATAGCCAAAGCAAACTACCATGCTATTCTGTAAGACTCTCAAAATAATATAAGTGAAGCATTAGAGATCAATAATTTCTATAAAATAAAACCACCACCGTGCTCTAAAAAGATATAAGTGAAGAACTAGAGCAAAATTATCTAGCTCAAAAGATATAAGTGAAGCACATAGAGTATTCTAATAAATTCCGATTCATGTGTGTCTCTCCAAAAGTTGTGTACAACAAGGCTGATTGTGGTAAAATAAAAAGCGAAGACTCAAATCATACAAGACGCTCCAAGCAAAACACATATCATGTGGTGAATAAAAATATAGCATCAAGTAAAGTTACCGATGGACGAAGACGAAAGAGGGGATGCCTTCCGGGGCATCCCCAAGCTTAGGCTTTTGGTTGTCCTTGAAGTTTACCTTGTGTTGCCTTGGGCATCACCAAGATTAGGCTCTTGCCACTCCTCATTCCAAAACCCATCAAATCTTTACCCAAAACTTGAAAACTTCACAACACAAAACTCAACAGAAAATCTCATGAGCTCCGTTAGTATAAGAAAACAAACCAACACTTCAAGGTACTGTAATGAAATCATTCTTCATTTATATTGGTCTTAAACCTACTTTATTCCAACTTCTCTATGGTTCATACCCCCCGATACTAGCCATAGATTCATCAAAATAAGGAAACAACACACGAAAAACAGAATCTGTCAAAAACAGAATAGTCTGTAGTAATCTGTAGGTTTCGAATACTTCTGTAACCCTAAAAATTCTGAAATAAATTGGTGGACGTGAGGAATTTTTCTATTAATCATCTGCAAAAATAATTAACCTAATCACACTCTCCAATAAAAATGGCAGCAAATCTCGTGAGCGCTAAAGTTTCTGTTTTTTACAGCAAGGTCGCAAAAACTTCCCCCAAGTCTTCCCAAAGGTTCTACTTCGCACAAACACAAATTAAAAGCATAAAACCAAATCTAAACATAAGCTAGATGAATTATTCATTACTAAACAGAAACAAAAAACAAGAAACAAAAATAAAATTGGGTTGCCTCCCAACAAGCGCTATCGTTTAACACCCCTAGCTAGGCATAAAATAAGAATAGATCTAGGTATTGTCATCTTTGGTATGCAATCCATAAGTGGCTCTCATAATAGATTCATAAGATAATTTAATTTTCTTCCTAGGAAAGTGTTCCATGACTTTCCTTAACGGAAATTGGAATCTAATATTTCCTTCTTTCATATCAATAATTGCACCAATCGTTCTAAGGAAAGGTCTACCAAGAATAATATGACATGTAGGATTGCAATCTTATCAAGAACAATGAAATCTACAGGCACATAAATCCTATTTGCAATAATAATAACATCATTAATCCTTCCCATAGATTTCTTAATAGTGGAATCCGCAAGATGCAAGTTTAAGGAACAATCATTAAATTCATGGAAACCTAACACATCACACAAAGTTTTTGGAATCGTGGAAACACTAGCACCCAAATCACATAAAAGCATAGAATTCATGATCTTTAATATTAATTTTAATATTATGTTCCCACTCATCATAAAGTTTTCTAGGGATAGAAACTTCTAATTCAAGCTTTTCTTCATAAGATTG
Organism: Triticum urartu; assembly: GCF_003073215.2. Taxonomy (NCBI): domain Eukaryota; kingdom Viridiplantae; phylum Streptophyta; class Magnoliopsida; order Poales; family Poaceae; genus Triticum; species Triticum urartu. The sequence continues at coordinate 511,420,260 of NC_053023.1, read as the reverse complement.
CATTAAAGCATCAGCGATATGTTTGGTAAAAGCTTTATTTTGACTATAAGCATGAGGAGAATTTAACACGGATTGCAACAAGGAAATACAATCTATTAAAGAACAATTATCATAATTAAATTCCTTCAAATCTAAAATAGTGGGTTCATTTCTATGTAAAGTTTTGACCTCTTCAATCCCACTTTCACCAATTTTTGCATCAAGATCTAAAAACTCCGAGTCATTGGGACGCCTTTTAACTAAAGTTGACTCATCTCCAGTCTCGTCATTATCAAGATTCATATTTCAAAACAAACATTTAATAGTAGACACATCAATCACTTTTAGATCTTCATCATTGTTATCATGAAAACTAGAAGAACACGCTTTCATAAAGCATTCTTTTTTTGCATGCATCCTAGCGGTTCTTTCTTTGCACTCATCAATGGAAATTCTCATGGCTTTGAGAGACTCATTGATATCATGCTTAGGTGGAATAGATCTCAGTTTCAAAGAATCAACATCAAGATAAATTCTATCCACGCTCCTAGCCAACTCATCAATCTTAGACAATTTTTCTTCAATCAAAGCATTGAAACTCTTTTGCGAACTAATAAATTCTTTAATACTAGATTCAAAATCAGAGGGCATCTTATTATAATTTCCATAAGAATCGTTGTAGGAATTACCATAATTATTAGAGGAATTACTAGGATACAGCCTAGGATTAAAGTTTCCTCTATACGTGCTATTACCAAAATTGTTCCTACCAACAAAATTCACATCCATAGATTAATTATTATTCTCAATCAAAGTAGACAAAAGGCATATCATTAGGATCAACAGGAGCACTCTTATTAGCAAACAACTTCATAATTCATCCATCTTTCCACTCAAAACATTGATTTCTTCTATCGCATGAACCTTTTTACTAGTAGATCTTCGGTGTGCCATTGAGAATAATTAACCATAATATTATCTTGGAGTTTGGTAGCTTCTCCTAAAGTGATTCCCATAAAAGTGCCTCCCGCGGCCGAATCTAAAAGATTTCTAGAAGCAAAATTCAATCCGGCATAAAAATTGTGTATGATCATCCATAAATTCAAACCATGAGTAGGGCCATTACGAATCATTAATTTCATCCTCTCCCAAGATTGTGCAACATGCTCATGATCTAGTTGCTTAAAATTCATAATATCGTTTCTAAGAGAGATGATCTTAGTGGGAGGAAAATACTTAGAGATAAAAGCATCTTTGCACTTATTCCAAGAATCAATATTATTTTTAGGCAAAGAAGAAAACCAAGTTTTAGCACGATCTCTAAGCGAAAATGGAAATAGCTTCAATTTAACAATATCATTATCCACGTCCCTTTTCTTTTGCATGTCACACAAATCAACAAAGTTGTTTAGATGGGTAGCGGCATCTTCACTAGGAAGGCCAGCAAATTGATCTTTCATGACAAGATTCAGCAAGGAAGTATTCATTTCACAAGATCCAGCATCGGTAAGGGGAGCAATCGAAGTGCTAATAAAATCTTTTTTGTTGGTATTGGAAAAATCACACAATTTAGTATTGTCTTGAGCCATTGTGACAAACAATCCAACACACAAGCACACAAGAAGCGAGCGAAAAAGAGGCAAACGGAAAAGAGGGCGAATAAAATGGCAAGGGTGAAGTGGGGGAGAGGAAAATGAGAGGCAAATGGCAAATAATGTAATGCAAGGGATAAGAGTTTGTGATGGGTACTTGGTATGTCTTGACTTGACTTGACTTGGCATAGATCTCCCCGGCAACGGCGCTAGAAATGTCTAGTTGCTGGGAGATCAAATCTTGACATGACTTGGTGCAACCTCCCCGGCAACAGCGCCAGAAATCCTTCTTGCTACCTCTTGAGAACTGCGTTGGTTTTCCCTTGAAGAGGAAAGGGTGATGCTGCAAAGTAGCATAAGTATTTCCCTCAATTTTTTAGAACCAAGGTATCAATCCAGTAGGAGACTACACGCAAGTCGCCTTGCACCTACACAAACAAATAAGAACCTTGCAATCAATGCGATAAAGGGGTTGTCAATCCCTTCACGGCCACTTGCAAAAGTGAGATCTGATAGAGATAATAAGATAAATATTTTTGGTATTTTTATGATATAGATTGAAAGTAAAGATTGCAAAGTAAGATAGATTGGAAACTTATATGATGGAAGATAGACCCGGGGGCCATAGGTTTCACTAGTGGCTTCTCTCAAAATAGCATGAGTATTACGGTGGGTAAACAAATTACTGTCGAGCAATTAATAGAAAAGTGCATAATTATGAGAATATCTAGGCATGATCATGTATATAGGCATCACGTCCGTGATAAGTAGACTGAAACGATTCTGCATCAACTACTATTACTCCACACATCGACCGCTATCCAGCATGCATCTAGAGTATTAAGTTCATAAGAACAGAGTAACACATTAGGCAAGATGGCATGATGTAGAGGGATAAACTCAAGCAATATGATATAAACCCTGTCTTTTTATCCTCGATGGCAACAATGCAATACGTGCCTTGCTGCCCCTGCTGTCACAGGGAAAGGACACCGCAAGATTGAACCCAAAGCTAAGCACTTCTCCCATTGCAAGAAAGATCAATCTCTAAGTAGCCAAACAAACTGATAATTCGAGAGACTTGCAAAAGATAACAAATCATACATAAAGAATTCAGAGAAGACCAAATATTTGTTCATAGATTATTCTTGATCATAAACCCAAAATTCATCGGATCTCGGCAAACACACCGCAAAAAGAATTACATCAAATAGATCTCCAAGAAGATCGAGGAGAACTTTGTATTGAGATCCAAAGAGAGACAAGAAGCCACCTAGCTAATAACTATGGACCCGAAGGTCTATGGTAAACAACTCACACATCATCGGAGAGGCTATGGTTTTGATGTAGAAGCCCTCCGTGATCGATTCCCCCTCCGGCGGAGCTCTGGAAAGGCCCCAAGACGGGATCTCTTGGGTACAGAAGGTTGCGGCGGTGGAAATAGGGTTTCGTGGTGCTCTCGGATGTTTTCGGGGTATATGAGTATATATAGGCGAAAGAAGTCGATCAGGGGAGCCACGAGGGTGGGGGCGCGCCTGCCCCCATGGGCATGCCTCCCTGCCTCGTGGCCTCCTCGATGCTTCCTTGACGTCCACTCTAAGTCTCCTGGATTGCGTTTGTTCCAAAAATTAACTCTCCTGAAGGTTTCATTCTGTTTGGATTCCGTTTGATATTCCTTTTCTGCGAAACACTAAAATAGGCAAAAAAAATAGCAATTTGCACTGGGCCTTTGGTTAGTAGGTTAGTCCCAAAAATAATATAAAAATGTATAATAAAGCCCATTAAACATCCAAAACAGATAATATACTAGCATGGAACAATTAAAAATTATAGATACGTTGGAGACATAGCAGTCATTCACATATAATATTAGAAATGCTACAGAGCTCCCACTCACTTTCTTGTAAATACAGGCTTCTCCAAAGGTCTGTATAAAACCATGTGCTTTGATCACACTATCAAAGCGTATATTCCAACTCTGAGAGGCTTGCACCAGTCCATAAATGGATCGCTGGAGCTTGCACACTTTGTTAGCACCTTTTGGATCGACAAAACCTTCTGGTTGCATCATATACAACTCTTCTTTAAGATATCCATTAAGGAATGCAGTTTTGACATCCATTTGCCAAATTGCATAATCATAAAATGCGGCAATTGCTAACATGATTCGGACAGACTTAAGCATCGCTACGGGTGAGAAGGTCTCATTGTAGTCAACTCCTTGAACTTGTCGAAAACCTTTCGCAACAAGTCGAGCTTTGTAGACAGTAACATAACCATCAGCGTCAGTCTTCTTCTTAAAGATCCATTTATTCTCTATTGCTTGCCGATCATCGGGCAAGTCAACCAAAGTCCACACTTTGTTCTCATACATGGATCCCATCTCAGATTTCATGGCCTCAAGCCATTTTGCGGAATTTGGGCTCATCATCGCTTCCTCATAGTTCGTAGGTTCGTCATGGTCAAGTAACATGACCTCCAGAACAGGATTACCGTACCAATCTGGTGCGGACCTTACTCTGGTTGACCTACGAGGTTCGATAGCAACTTGATCAAAAGTTTCATAATCATTGTCATTAGCTTCCTCACTGATTGGTGTAGGAATCACTGGAACTGATTTATGTGATGAACTACTTTCCAATAAGGGAGAAGGTATAATTACCTCATCAAGTTCTACTTTCCTCCCACTCACTTCTTTCGAGAGAAACTCCTTCTCTAGAAAGGATCCATTCTTAGCAACAAATATCTTGCCTTCGGATCTGTGATAGAAGGTGTACCCAACAGTCTCCTTTGGGTATCCTATGAAGACACATTTCTCCGATTTGGGTTCGAGCTTATCAGGTTGAAGCCTTTTCACATAAGCATCGCATCCCCAAACTTTAAGAAACGATAGCTTAGGTTTCTTGCCAAACCAAAGTTCATATGGTGTCATCTCAACGGATTTAGATGGTGCCCTATTTAACGTGAATGCAACTGTCTCTAAAGCAGAACCCCAAAACGATAGCGGTAAATCAGTAAGAGACATCATAGATCGCATCATATCTAATAAAGTACGATTACGATGTTCGGACACACCATTACACTGTGGTGTTCCAGGTGGTGTGAGTTGCGAAACTATTCCACATTGTTTCAAATGAAGACCAAACTCATAACTCAAATATTCACCTCCATGATCAGATCGTAGAAACTTTATTTTCTTGTTACGATGATTTTCCACTTCACTCTAAAATTCTTTGAACTTTTCGAATGTTTCAGACTTATGTTTCATCAAGTAGATATAGCCTATCTGCTCAAATCATCTATGAAGGTCAGAAAATAATGATACCCGCGGCGAGCCTCAACACTCATCGGACCGCATACATCAGTATTTATTATTTCCAACAAGTCAGTTGCTCGCTCCATTGTTCCGGAGAACGGAGTCTTAGTCATCTTGCCCATGAGGCATGGTTCGCAAGCATCAAGTGATTCATAATCAAGTGATTCCAAAAGCCCATCAGCATGGAGTTTCTTCATGCGCTTTACACCAATATGACCTAAACGGCAGTGCCACGAATTTCTTCATGCGCTTTACACCAATATGACATAAACGGCAGTGCCACGAATAAGTTGCACTATCATTATTAACCTTGCATCTTTTGGCTTTAATATTATGAATATGTGTATCACTACTATCGAGATTCAACAAAAATAGACCATTCATCAAGGGTGCATGACCATAAAATATATTACTCATATAAATAGAACAACCATTATTCTCTGATTTAAATGAATAACCGTCTCACATCAAACAAGATCCAGATATAATGCTCATGCTCAATGCTAGCACCAAATAACAATTATTTAGGTCTAAAACTAATCCCGGCGGTAGATGTAGAGGTAGCGTGCCGACGGAGATCACATCGACTTTGGAACCATTTCCCACACGCATCGTCACCTCGTCCTTAGCCAATCTTCGTTTAATCCGTAGCCCCTGTTTCCAGTTGCAAATATGAGCAACAGAACCAGTATCAAATACCCAGGCGCTACCACGAGCATTAGTAAGGTACACATCAATAACATGTATATCAAATATACCTTTCACTTTGCCATCCTTCTTATCCGCCAAATACTTGGGGCAGGCAGTTCCGCTTCCAGTGACCAGTCCCTTTGCAGTAGAAGCACTTAGTCTCAGGCTTAGGCTTAGGTCCAGACTTGGGCTTCTTCACTTGAGCAGCAACTTGCTTGCCGTTCTTCTTGAAGTTCCCCTTCTTCCCTTTTCCCTTTTTCTTGAAACTAGTGGTCTTGTTAACCATCAACACTTGATGCTCCTTCTTGATTTCTAGCTCCGCAGCCTTTAGCATTGCGAAGAGCTCGGGAATTGTCTTATCCATCCCTTGCATATTATAGTTCGTCACGAAGCTTTTGTAGCTTGGTGGCAGTGATTGAAGAACTCTGTCAATGACACTATCATCAGGAAGATTAACTCCTAGTTGAGTCAAGTGGTTGTGGTACCCAGACATTCTGAGTATATGTTCACTAACAGAACTATTCTCCTCCATCTTACAGCTATAGAAATTATTGGAGACTTCATATCTCTCAATTCGGGCATTTGCTTGAAATATTAACTTCAACTCCTAGAACATCTCATATGCTCCATGATGTTCAAAACGTCTTTGAAGTCCCGATTCTAAGCCGTAAAGCATGGCACACTGAACTATTGAGTAGTCATCAGCTTTGCTCTGCCAGACGTTCATAACATCTGGAGTTGCTCCTGCAGCGGGTTTTGCACCTAGCGGTTCTTCCAGGACATAATTCTTCTGTGCGGCAATGAGGATAATCGTCAAGTTAATGACCCAGTCTGTGTAGTTGCTACCATCATCTTTCAACTTAGCTTTCTCTAGGAACGCATTAAATTTCAAAGGAACGGTAGCACGGGCCATTGATCTACAACAACATAGACATGCAAATACTATCAGGTACTAAGTTCATGATAAATTAAAGTTCAATTAATCATAATACTTAAGAACTCCCACTTAGATATTCATCCCTCTAGTCATCTAAATGATCACGTGATCCATATCAACTAAACCATGCCCGATCATCACGTGAGATGGAGTAGTTTTCAATGGTGAACATCACTATGTTGATCATATCTATTATATGATTCACGTTCGACCTTTCAGTCTCAGTGTTCCGAGGCCATATCTGCATATGACAGGCTCGTCAAGTTTAACCCAAGTATTTTGTACGTGCAAAACTAGCTTGCACCCATTGTATGTGAACATAGAGCTTATCACACCCGATCATCACGTGGTGTCTCGGCATGACGAATTGTAGCAACGGTGCATACTCAGAGAGAACACTTGTACCTTGAAATTTAGTGAGATATCATCTTATAATGCTACCGCCGTAGTAAGCAAAATAAGATGCATAAAAGATAAACATCACATGCAATCAAAATAAGTGATATGATATGGCCATCATCATCTTGTGCCTTTGATCTCCATCTCCAAAGCACTGTCATGATCACCATCGTCACTGGCTTCACACCTTGATCTCCATCATAGCATCGTTGTCGTCTTGCCAACTATTGCTTCTACGACTATCGCTACCACTTAGTGATAAAGTAAAGCAATTACATGGCAATTGCATTTCATACAATAAAGCAACAACCATAAGGCTCCTGCCAGTTGCCGATAACTTTTACAAAACATGATCATATCATACAACAATTTATATCTCATCACGTCTTGACCATATCACATCACAACATGCTCTGCAAAAACAAGTTAGACGTCCTCTACTTTGTTATTGCAAGTTTTACGTGGCTGCTACGGGCTTCTAGCAAGAACCGTTCTTACCTGCACATCAAAACCACAATGATTTTTCGTCAAGTGTGTTGTTTTAACCTTCAACAAGGACTGGTCGTAGTCAAACTCGATTCAACTAAACTTGGAGAAACAGACACCCGCCAGCCACCTGTGTGCGAAGCACGTCGGTAGAACCAGTCTCATGAACGCGGTCATGTAATGTCGGTCTGGGCCGCTTCATCCAACAATACTGCCGAATCAAAGTAAGACGTTGGTGGTAAGCAGTATGACTATTATCGCCCACAACACTTTGTGTTATACTCGTGCATATAACATCTACGCAAAGACCTGGCTCTGATGCCACTGTTGGGAACGCATTATTTCAAAAATTTCCTACGATCACGCAAGATCTATCTAGGAGATGCATAGCAATGAGAGGCGAGAGTGTGTCCATGTACCCTCATAGACTGAAAGCGAAAGCGTTTAGTAACGCGGTTGATGTAGTAGAATGTCTTCGCGATCCAACCGATCCTAGCACCGAACATACGGCACCTCCGTGTTCAGCACACGTTCAGCATGATGACGTCCCTCGAGCTCTTGATCTAGTTGAGGACGAGGGAGAGTTTTGTCAGCACGACGGCATGTTGATGGTGATGATGAAGTTACCGGTGCAGGGCTTCGCCTAAGCACTACGACAATATGACCGAGGTGTGTGACTGTGGAGGGGAGCACCGCACATGGCTAAGAGAAGACTTGTTGTGCCTTTGGGGTGCCCCCTCCCACATATACAAAGGAGGGGGAAGAGGAGGCTGGCCCAAGGGGGCGCCAAAGGGGGGATTCCTACTTGGACTCCCGGTCCAAGTAGGATTCGCCCCCCCCCTTTCCTATTCCAACAAGGAGAACGAGGGAAGGAGGAAGAGGGGAGAAGGAAAGAGGGGGGCGCCGCCCCCTCCTACTCCAATTTGGACCATCCATGGGGGGCGGCCACCCATTGAGGCCCTTCTCTCCTTTCCCCTAAAGCCCATTAAGACCCACTACTTCCCCCGGGGATTTCGGTAACCTCCCGGTACTCCGAAAAATACCCGAAACACTTCGGAACCATTCCAGTGTTCGAATATAACCTTCCAATGTATCGATCTTTACCTCTCGACCATTTTGAGACTCCTCGTCATGTATGTGACCTCATCTGAGACTCTGAACAAACTTTGGTCATCAAATCACATAACTCATAATACAAATCATCATCAAACGTTAAGCATGCGGACCCTACGGGTTCGAGAACTATGTAGACATGACCGAGACACATCTCCGGTCAATAACCAATAGCCGAACCTGGATGCTCATATTGGTTTCTACGTATTCTACGAAGATCTTTAGCGGTCAAACCGCATAACAACATGCGTCTTTCCCTTTGTCATCGGTATGTTACTTTCCCGAGATTCGATCGTTGGTATCATCATACCTAGTTCAATCTCGTCACCGGCAAGTCTCTTTACTCGTTTCGTAATGCATCATACTATAACTAACTCATTAGTAACATTGCTTGCAAGGCTCATAGTGATGTGCATTATCGAGAGGGCCCGGAGATACCTCTCCGATACTCGGAGTGACAAATCCTAATCTCGATCTATGCCAACTCAAAAACAACATCGGAGACACCTGTAGAGCATCTTTATAATCACCCAGTTACATTGTGACATTTGATAGCACACAAGGTGTTCCTCCGGTATTCAGGAGTTGCATAATCTCAATAGTCATAGGAACAAGTATAAGTCATGAAGAAAGCAATATCAATAAAACTAAACGATCATTATGCTAAGCTAATGGATGGGTCTTGTCCATCACATCATTCTCTAATGATGTGATCCCGTTCATCAAATGACAACACATGTCTATGGTTAGGAAACTTAACCATCTTTGATTAACGAGCTAGTCAAGTAGAGGCATACTAGGGACATTCTGTTTGTCTATGTATTCACACATGTACTAAGTTTTCGGTTAATACAATTCTAGCATGAATAATAAACATTTATCATGATATAAGGAAATATAAATAACAACTTTATTATTTCCTCTGGGGCATATTTTCTCCAGTAAGGAGTTTTAGGCATGTTTATAATTTCTACAGATCAATTTACAGCAAGGGATCCACAATGTGAATGAGATAAACAAGAAGTTTGAATACAAGAACTGTCTCGACAAGCAAGACTTGGTCAGTGTTGTGCCCACATGATCCATCTCTTTAGTTGGCGCACATAGCATGCTCAGTTGCACATGACACATCTATTAGTTGGCAAATACTTTTTTGCAACATGTTTTAACTTCACCATTTGTTTACTATTTTCTTTACCTATAGTGTGTATTTGTGTCTGAATCTTTCATGTGTGCAGGTCATGCTGCCAGTGCTTGAGTGCGCTGATATAAACGATAAGGAGGGAGGCAGGCATTATTGGGTCTTCAACATCAACTTGAGGGACAGACGTTTCGAAGTTCTTCATTCAAGCAGGAAGCTGGACAACATTGAGTTGATGAACACTGCTGAAAGATCGTGGAAGTCGCCTAGAGGGGGGGTGAATAGGCGTTTTAAAATAATTATGGTTTAGGCTTGAACAAATGCGGAATAAACCTAGCGGTTAATTTGCCAAGCACAAAACCTAAAACAACTAGGCTCACCTATGTGCACCAACAACTTATGCTAAGAAAGATAAGCAACTATGTGATAGCAAGATATATGACAAGAAACAATAAGGCTATCACAAAGTAAAGTGCATAAGTAAAGGGCTCGGCTAAGAGATAACCGAGGCACGAGGAGGCGACGATGTATCCCAAAGTTCACACCCTTGCGGATGCTAATCTCCGTTTGGAGCGGTGTGGAGGCACAATGCTCCCCAAGAAGCCACTAGGGCCACCGTAATCTCCTCACGCTCTCGCACAATGCAAGATGCCGTGATTCCACTAAGGGACCCTTGAGGGCGGTCACCGAACCCGTACAAATGGCAACCCTTGGGGGCGGTCACCGAACCCGTACACTTTGGCAACCCTTGGGGGCGGTCACCGGTACCCGTCAAATTGCTCAGGGCGATCTCCACAACCTAATTGGAGACCCCGACGCTTGCCCGGAGCTTTGCACCACAATGATTGAGCTCCGAACACCAACAACCGTCTAGGGCGCCCAAGCACCCAAGAGGAACAAGCTCAAGGGTACCAAGCACCCAAGAGTAATAAGCTTCTCAACTTGTAACTTCCACGTATCACGTGGAGAACTCAAACCGATGCACCAAATGCAATGGCAAGGGAACACGGAGTGCCCAAGTCCTTCTCTCGCAAATCCCACCGGAGCAACTAATGCTAGGGAGGAAAATGAGAGGAAGAACAAGATGGAGAACACCAAGAACTCCAAGATCTAGATCCAAGGGATTCCCCTCACATAGAGGAGAAAGTGATTGGTGGAAATGTGGATCTAGATCTCCTCTCTCTTTTCCCTCAAAAACTAGCAAGAATCCATGGAGGGATTGAGAGTTAGCAAGCTCAAAGAAGGTCAACAATGGGGGCAAAAACGAGCTCAAGAGATAGGGTTCATTGGGGAAGAAGACCCCCTTTTATAGGAGGGGGGAAATCCAACCGTTATGTGCTCAGCCCGCACACGAGCGGTACTACCGCTCCTAGTCCCGGTACAACCGGGACTCACAGTATACGTGCAGAACCCTACCAGGCGGTACAACCGGGAGACCAGGCGGTAGCACCGGTTGAGAAGAACAACCGGAGCAACCGCCCAGCCACCGCTCAACCACCGCATAGGAACAGAAGGGAGTCACCCCTGAGTGCGGTAGTCGAGCGGTACCGGGGCGGTGCAACCGCATGGCCTTGAGCGCTCGGGCGGCTAAGTCCTGAGCGGTAGAACCGCTCTGGACACCGGTGGTACCGGTACGACCGGACCAACCGGGCCACCACCGCCCGAGTACCGCATCAGAACAGAGGCCTGACCGGTACTTGGGCGGTGCCTGGCCGGAACAACCGCCCAAGTCTTTGCTGAGCAAGATGGCGGTACCACCGCCCGGAAGCAGCGGTACAACGGCTGAGAGCTCCAAGCGGTACTACCGCTGGGGCTCGTGGTACTACCGCTGGGACCAGACAAAAACCACTTCCAAGAAAACAAGAACTGCCATAACTTCTGCATATGAGCTCCGAATTGAGCAAACTCAAGCTTGTTGGAAACAAGACGACGAGTAGCATCAAAACAGCGACCGGTAATAGTAAGAAGAGGCAGGGGAGGTATTCCTAACAAAAAGAGGAGTGAAACCTCCAACCGAGAAGAATCGGCAAAACCTCCAACATCGAAAACATCATAGAAGATGCATGCGAACTCCGTTTTCGATGAACTCAAGCTTGTCATCAAGATGACCATAAGCTCTAAGACTCACAAAGAGAACCAAACAAGAACCAAGAAAGATGATGCAAGGATGCAATGGTTTGAGCTCTCTACGAACGATACGATCAAGCTACTCATCGAGAGCCCCCCTTGATAGTACGGCAATCGATCCTATAACCCGGTCTCCCAACTACCATCATGAGACCGGTAAAATAGAAAACCTATCAAGGGAAAACCTTTGCCTTGCACATGGTCCACTTGAACTAGATGATGACAATCTTGACTCCCTCAAGTTGGACCACCTTTCTTGATTGTGTTGACTCGATGAAGACTAGTTGATTGCTCCCCCATACTCCACTATGGATGAGCCACTCTTCCGCACATCTTCACAAGTCCATTATCACCACAAAGGACGGAAAGCTTCAAGCATTTGATCTCTTCGTGATGCTCCACTTGAACTTGCACACCGCAACCTAACCCCACAAAGAACTCTCACGAAGACCATGGGTTAGTACACAAAGCGTAATTGACAATTCTTACCATACCATGGGATCACTTGATCCCTCTCGGTACATCTTCTGCGCTTTGTGAGTTGATCAACTTGATTCACTCTTGACTTAGTCTTGATCAACCTTGAACCTTTCCAATTCTCTTCATTTGAATGATGTCTTGAAGGTAGACATGAATGATCACACAATCTTCTTCTTCAAGACATGCTTGCAATAAGCTCAACTCTCACATGACCAATCTTTGGATAATTCCTTGAATAACACCTTGGTCGACACAAACTCTCCTTGAAATCAACACATGCACTCCAAGAAAGCCTATGGACAAAACCTTCAAATATAACTCAAGGAAACCATTAGTCCATAGAGATTGTCATCAATTACCAAAACCAAACATGGGGGCACCGCATGTTCTTTCAATCTCCCCCATTTTGGTAATTGATGACAATCACTTTCAAGAGAGTTTAATACAAGGAATTATGCATCACCATGCAATGCAACAACCAATAAAGCATGCGTATGAGATGCAAATGCTTAGGAACAAAACCAAAGCAAGGAGAAAACTCTAAAGACTTCTCCACAAAACTCTCTGAAACCTCCACAAAACTCTCTGAAACTTCTCCCCCATTGGCATCGATTGCCAAAATGGGTGAAAAGCTAAGAAGACCAATATAAAAGGTGTTCCTCCAAAAGTTGTATATTTCTCAACAAGAGAGTGGAATGCCATACACATATCCAAAGGTAATACTTGGAGGGAGACCAACTATATTGAGGCACCAAGATTGCTAAAGGAATGATATGCCACAAGGACATAACAAAGAGAGACACAAGCAATCAAGCAATCAAAAGGTACCAATTGAAGCAAGCAATCAACGGATATCAATTGAACCAACTAGACCAAAGATCCTACGAGCCACATGAATAAAGGATATTATGAAATGAGCAAAGGAGTGTTCTAAAGAAACTAGAGAAGCTCCCCATGATTTGTGCACACATAAGAATATTTGTATTTGGATACAAAGTGCACAAAATAGGATCATAGCTCCCCCAAAATCAATAGAAACTTACAGCAAGTGCAAGTGAGCATATAGGAAACAAAGCCTAGTACTTGCAACACACACATGGTTGAGCAACAAGTAATAAAAGAGGCAACTTAAGAATGGGCTCAACCAAAATGATGTGTGTGAGTCAAGGCAATGCACTTGAGAAGACTAATGTACGGATGAGCATTAGGCATCAATAAAGTCTTGAAAGAACGAGGCACACGGTGCAAGGCCTATCATTCCCACACACAACTAGCAAATGGGTTCACAAGCTTACTAATAAGCATATTAAGAATCTATGCTTGTGACAACCCATGGTGAAGATAGAAGATGAAAGCCTCATCAAGACGAGGGATACCAATTAAGATGGCAAAAGCCTCGTGAAGATAAGCATGAGGAAAATAATCTTCACCACACACAAGAGTGCATCAAGATGCAACGATAGAAGACACACACTCAAGGCAAAAGCTTTCACGGAGCCACCAAAGAAATAACATAAGAAAGACAAGGTGGCCGTGAAAGAAAGGATATCAACTAGATATGCAACTTCTCTCAAGTGTATAAGATTCTAGGTAGACGAAATCATGATGATATATATCTACAAAGAAGGATGTACACCCGAAATAGTTACAACACGAGGAACAAGATATCCAAAGGAAGGTCATACATATACCAATAAGATATTTGCTTGGAAGCATAGCTCATGGCTAGATATTGGTCTTACTGTATATAAATGAAGTCCACACACGAACAACAAAGACATCACAACTAGCAACAAGAGATCATTGTTGGGATGCTTTGAGAAAGAAAAACAAGTATCACAAGAATGAATGAATAACATGCCATGATACTGTGACGGCCGGATAATTAAGCTACAGTGATTCCCCGCTAATGGAGCCACGTTACCTACGTTACTGTTGCTAATCGGTCGTTAGATCAAAACCGGACCAAGATTCAAATTCAAACTTTGGTAAATAATAAAAGTTTTCAAACATTGCAATAAAAATGTTCGGTTTGTACTAAATATTACATAGATAATTGTGGTGTAGGAGCCCCAGTTTTATAAAATGCATAAATATTTTAAACTGAATTGAGACACAAGAGAAAATAAATAAAAGAAAGAAAATACGAAAAGGGTCGAGGCAACAAAAAAAAAGAGAAGAAGAGAAAACCCCCCCCCTCCCTGGGCCGTGGCCCAACTGAGCCAAGCCCACCTGGCCCAGCCGGCCAGCCCCTGGCCCGGCCCACCCCCTCACTCCCATAACCCCCCCCGGTCGGCGGAAACCCTAGCCGACCCCCATTCCCCCCCCGATCCCCTTCTCCTCCCTCCCCCGCCGATCTGGATCGGGATCCGCCCGATCCCGTCGCCCCCGACGCCGGCGCCCCACCCCCGGCGCTCGTCCTCCTCCCCTCCTCCCCGACCGGCCGCGCAGGACGCCCGAACCCCCCCCCCTCGTCGCCTCGGGACCGTCCCCGACTCCCACCTCGCCGGATCCGCATCGCCGGACGGCCGCCGCCTCGACCTCCTCCCCGCCGGACGCCCCCGACCGCCCCGAGCCCGCTTCCGAGACCCCACGCGTCCCCCCGTGAGCTCTTCCCTCCCCTGCTTCGCTCTGTAGCCGTAGGGGTCGACCCCCGCGCTCGGTCGCCATGGCCGGAGCTCGCTCCGGCGCCGCGCTCGTCGCGCTCCGGCTCGCGCCGGCTCACCGCGCCCCACGTACCCCCCTCCCCTCGCGCCTCCTCCGCTCGGTCGAGGCCCCCCCTCCTCTTCCCCCCTCGTTCCCCTCCATACCCGAGCGCCCCCGTCGCGGATCTCGTCGCCGGCGCCCTTCCGGTGACCAAAGGGTCACGGGGCCGAGCCCCTGGTGCTCAGCGCGTCGCGCAGCCCCCCTGGCCTTCCCGTTAGCCCCGTAGCGCGATCCCGACGCGGTCCCGAATCCCACCGCCGCCTCCGCCGCTCGCCGGCGTCGTTTCCGGCCAAGTCCGGCCGTGCCTCTGCCACCGATGGACGCGGCATCCCCTCCACGTTCGAACGCACCCGCCCGCGGCCATTTTTGCCGCCGGACGGCGAATCACGGCGAGGTCCGGCGCCCCTCCGCCGCGGGAACGCTCCCCGGAGCTCCCCAACGCCGGCCGCCGACGTGGCCGACCTGGGGCCACCCCTGGGTCACTAACCCGTGGGCCCTAGGGGCCCGGCCGACCTGTTGACCCGGTCAGCCTTGCTGACTGGACCGGCCATGCCACTGACCGCAGGCCCCCCCCCCAGAACGTTAAAAATAAAAATAAATGATAATTAAAATATTAATTAATTAATTAAGTAAATGCTTAATTTAATTAATCCTGATTAATTAACCTAATGGCTAATTAACCTAATTAACTATTGTTAATTAACTAACAGAGTATGACGAACGGGACCCACCTGTCAGTTTGACCCAGTCAACTCTGTTGACTGCTGACGTCAGCATGACATCGTGCTGATGTCATTAATTTATTTTCGAATTAATCTAAATAATTAATTAAATACCAGAAATTAATAAAGTCTTTAGAAAATCATATCTTTTAATCCGTAACTCGGATTAAAATATTTTCAACATGAAAGTTGCTCAGAACGACGAGACGAATCCGGATACGCAACCCGTTCGTCCGCCACACCCCTCTAACCTATCGAACTCGCAACTTTCCCCCTCCGGCTCCTCTGCCCGAAAACGCGAAACACCGGGGATACTTTCCCGGATGTTATCCCCCTTCACCGGTATCACCTACTACCGCGTTAGGGCACCTCTAACGCCGTAACTTGTCTTGTCATGCATCACTATGCATATGCTTGCATTATATTTATTGTTTCTTCCCCCTCTTCTCTCTCTAGACACCGAGACCGACGCCGCTGCTACCCCGTACGACTACGGAGTTGACGACCCCTCTCTCTTGCCAGAGCAACCAGGCAAGCCCCCCCTTTGATCACCAGATATCGCCTACTCTTCTCTATACTGCTTGCATTAGAGTAGTGTAGCATGTTACTGCTTCCCGTTAATCCTATACTGATGCATAGCCTGTCCTTGCTACTACTGTTGTTACCTTTACCTGCAATCCTAATGCTTAGTATAGGATGCTAGTATTTTCATCAGTGGCCCTACATCCTTGTCCGTCTGCCATGCTATACTATCGGGCCGTGATCACTCGGGAGTTGATCACGGGTACATACTATATGCTTTATACATGATACATGTGGTGACTAAAGACGGGTCGGCTTGTGGAGCACCCGCGAGTGATTCACGGATTGGGGGCTGAAAGGACCTTTGTCCCAACGGCCCTCTGTGTGGATCTTTGAGGCGGAGCGACAGGGCAGGTTCCGACCACCTAGGAGAGAGGTGGGCCTGGCCCTGGTCGGCGTTCGCGGTTACTTAACACGCTTAACGAGATCTGGGTATTTGATCTGAGTCTGGCCATTTGGTCTATACGCACTAACCATCTACGCGGGAGTAGTTATGGGTATCCCGGCGTCGTGGTATCAGCCGAAGCCTTCTTGACGTCAGCGACGGAGCGGCGCGCACTGGATTGGACTGGAACGCCACTAGGCTAGGTCTGCTTCCGGCCGCCCACGCAACGTGCAGGTGTGCTAAGGGCGATGGGCCCAGACCCCTGGGCGCTTAGGTTTAGACCGGCGTGCTGACCTCTCTGTTGGTCTAGGTGGGGCTGCGACGTGTTGATCTTCCGAGGCCGGGCATGACCCAGGAAAGTGTGTCCGGCCAAATGGGATCGAGCGTGTTGGGGTATGTGGTGCACCCCTGCAGGGAAGTTAATCTATTCGAATAGCCGTGATCTTCGGTAACAGGACGATTTGGAGTTGTACCTTGACCTTATGACAACTAGAACCAGATACTTAATAAAACACACCCTTCCAAGTGCCAGATACAACCGGTGGTCGCTCTCTCACAGGGCGACGAGGGGAGGATCATCGGTTAGGATTATGCTATGCGATGCTACCTGGAGGACTTCAGTCTACTCTCTTCTACATGCTGCAAGACGGAGGCTGCCAGAAGCGTAGTCTTCGATAGGACTAGTTATCCCCCTCTTATTCCAGCATTCTGCAGTCCAGTCCACATATGATACCCTTACTCCATTTGATACCCATGCATATGTAGTGTAGCTTCTTGCTTGCGAGTACTTTGGATGAGTACTCACGGTTGCTTTCTCCCCCCTTTTCCCCCTTTCCTTTCATTCTGGTTGTCGCAACCAGATGCTGGAGTCCAGGAGCCAGACGCCACCGTCGACGATGACCCCTACTACACCGGAGGTGCCTACTATGTGATGCCCGCTAACGACGACCAGGAGTAGTTAGGAGGATCCCAGGCAGGAGGCCTGCGCCTTTTTCGATCCGTATCCCAGTTTGTGCTAGCCTTCTTAAGGCAACCTTGTTTAACTTATGTCTGTACTCAGATATTGTTGCTTCCGCTGACTCGTCTATGATCGAGCTCTTGTATTCGAGCCCTCGAGGCCCCTGGCTTGTAATATGATGCTTGTATGACTTATTTTATTTGTAGGGTTGTGTTGTGATATCTTTCCGTGAGTCCCTGATCTTGATCGTACACATTTGCGTGTATGATTAGTGTACGATTAAATCGGGGGCGTCACAGATACAACCTACACAAGGTTGATACAAGAAATGTGTGCATGAAGTATATGAAGATACTTGTTACCGAGATAACATTGGAAGGATGTAGTAGATACCAATTGAAGGTACAAAGTAGTTGATCATCCTAGCTTGACTCCAATAAGCACATGGTCGGCTGTCCATATGTTCTACACTTGCACTAGTTGTCCTGCTTAGTTGGTTTGCTGTTTTGCGCTAGGTCGGATGTCTATAAGTTATTCGTTTGCACAATTTTCCTGCTTAGTTGGCTGCATCCATATATTAGTTGGTTATCCACATGTTTTGCATTTTTGCACTAGTTGTCATGCTTAGGTTGCTTCCTGTTTTGTACTAGGTTGGCTATCTATATGCTTCTGTGTTCGGGTTGCCCCATAGGTGCCCTGCTGGTGCACCTACTTGTCCATATAAGCTGGCTATGCACTTTTTTGTCCTAGTCCTTTTTTTGTTCGTCCTAGTTGCACAAGTTATCATACTCAGTTGGCTGCCTTTAGTTAACTATTTTTCTGCCTAGTTATTAATTGTTTAAATGATTATTTGTTTTATAGATGTACAATCTATAGTTTTTTAAGACACACAACTAGTTTGCAATCTGTTTTTCATTTTTATGACTTTCTCATGGATTATCTAGCCAGTTGCACAGTGGAACATCAGTACTTGCACAGTGGCACATAAGTAGTTGCACACTGCCACAGAGTACATCATCTTATTTTGGTTTTAAATTTCTGTGACAAATTTTCCTTTTCCCCACTGCAGCAATGAGTGTGGGCTATTCGCATTGCTTAACGCCACTGAGTGGAACGGTAGCCAACTGCCCAACTATGAGCCCAAGGAAGTACTCAACATCAGAAAGAAGCTGGCATATGATTGGGTCACCAGCGTGCACAACTCCGCCCCATGGAAGAAGTTGCTGAGGTACGACAAGGACTAGGTCGGTACTCTTTTTATTCTCTGCCCTTTTTTCAATCCCTTGCTGGTTTGCAATTTTTTTGACAAATTTGTAATTGCATACTAGTAGTAATTCCATTGCAACTCAATGTCATCACTTTTGTTGACACATTAGGAGCATTGGGCATACAATTGTTCAACAACTAAATATTAAACCATTTGCCAACAAAGACACAATTAGCAACCATTTTACAAAGTGCATGAACTAATTCAAGGAAAACAACTTAGAGAAGAGAAAGCATAGATGCTGAATGTGTCCACTTGGTCCCAACATTGCTCAAAAACCATCATTATTTTCCTTTTCCCTTTTTTCATACAAACGATGCAAGAGAATCACAGTAGCCTGAGTGGACACACACCGGCAGTGTGTTCTGTAGATTTGTTGTGGCTGCATTTGTTTTTCTTCTTTGGGTGTAGCTCAAGCGCCGATTTGTACCATCGACTCTTTGCCCTACCCTTTGTAGTAGACCTTGGAGGATCCCTGGGCACAAAATCATCAGAGGCTTGTGCAGCGGATGCATCCTCCAACGGGGCAGTAGGGCCAGTGTGCGTGGGCGCTGGACCATCACAAGGTTGTGTTCGATCACCTGTGGAATAATCATATAAAAAGTTTAGTATTTTTTGCGCAACCAGGACTGATATTCTCTGCAACCACACAGCTCATGCTGTGCAACTAACTGGTTGTTGTGTGCAAGTTAAGTTGAAAAGAAAACCTATAGTAGCATGGCCCGTCATGGGACTTGGATGGTAATCACCTATAGCCAGAAGACGAAAAACAAGTTAGTTATTTCTCTTGATGCTCGAACTAACATAGCGCGCGCAACTTGATAGCATGTTCTGTGCAACTGGGCACCATGATGTGTGCAACTGAAGTTACGCACCTAGTTGGATGGGAAGTTGGGGCAGGTAATTACCTGGATGATGAGCCCCTGAGTACTGTCTGTAGGGCCATTGGGAAGAGCACGCGGGGCACTACTTGTTGGGCCAGGCGGGGGAGGAGGTGGCGGAGCATGCCGTGTAGGGTGAGAAGATGGAGGAGGTCCTCAAGGGTTTCCATCATCTGATGGCCCCGTAGCAGCAGCCGGTTTTTTCTTTTTCTTGAACTTGTTCAGATGGTCGATCTCGGTACGTGCTCCACACATATGCCTGTATACAATGGCCTGTGCTGCATCAGAGCCACTCGCAAACTTGGCTAGTTTCTGAAAATCGTATATCATGTTTCTCTCCCTTATCTGCTTCTTTGATTGAGGAGGCATTTCATCCGGTTGCTCATACCCGGTCCCTGGCACACTAGGGACAGCAGTAGGTGTCCACCGTCTTAGCATGTACCTTTCCGGTATGACATCAACTCCAAGATGGGTGAACACCTTGAGGATGTGGCAACAGAGAATGTCTTCCTTGTTCATTTTGCAGCACTCACACAAATAGGAACCCTCCCCCACCCTTGCCTTCACCAAGTAGTTTCGAGAACGATATTTGGCAACAAATTCCTGGTTCAGTCTGAGCTCAAAAATATCAGCACCAACTTGGAACGCATTATAACGTCCAATCAGCACAAACTCTTCTCGAAACTTGCGGTAAAGGTCCCTAGTGTAAGTTTCATAAGCTTGCCTCTCTATTGGGAAGTTGGAACATAGCTCAATCTCAAGGTGTTCTGTCCTGTAATCATTGCAGCCTTCCTTGGCAAGGATGTGATTTTGAATTTTTTCATATTGCTTAACGAAGTTCAGCATTGAGTTGTGTGGGTTCACATATCTTTTTAGAACGGTGTTGAACCCCTCACTTCGTTGTGTAGACTGCAGGAAGGGGAAGAACCAGTGTTTGAAGTAGCACGAAACCCAAGTTGACCTGTATTCATACAACTTCTCAAAGTGTGTGTGTGTGTGTGTGTGTGTGTTTGTGTGTGTGTGTCATAGCCTCGTACTTCATCATTAACCCAGCCCAATTCTGCTCAAACTCGTCTGGAGTGAAGCTGAAGTCAACACAGTAGTTGAAATCATTAGAGAGCCCTGGATTCCGGCACAACAGCCAACCAAATTTTTCCTGAGCCTTTTTCATGATGTGCCATCGACAACAGTGATGCACGATGGTTGGGAAGATGCTCTCTATTGACTGCTTCATCGCCCTATCCTGATCGGTGATGAAGTTGTCAGGAGGTTTGCCATCCATAGCCTCTAGGAATGTTCGGAAGACCCAAACAAAGCTCGATGTCAACTCCTGCCTCACAAACGCGTAACCCAGCATGAAAGATTGGCCATGTCGGTTTATTCTGATGAAGGGCGCGAATTACATATTGTACATGTTGGTCATGTAGGTGGTGTCAAACGATATGCAATCGTGGTAAGCCTCCGCATAAGCTTTTCGAGCTAAGCCATCCACCCAAAATATGTTGACAACTCTGTCCTCTTCATCATATTTTACCTTATAGAAGAAGTCTGGATCGGTTTTCTATATATCCTTGAAGTGCGCAATTGTCTCAATCATGTCACCCTCCTTTGTGTCATCTCTACGGAAACTTGTACACAGGTTTGTTATTGCCTTTGGTCCGAGCGGCACCATCATCTCAGATCCATAGAACTCTGCCATTATATGCATCATACGTCCTGCATAATACAAAAAGAAACAATATATCTTTTTTAGTCGCACGAATGCACACATCCAACTGCACAGTATTAGGGCATGTGTTGGCACAGAAGATAATTGCAGGAAATGGACACCTAGCTACACCTTTAAAAATACTTACACTTTTTCACATAGGACATTGTGTAGTTGCACAATGAATGTAATCTAGTTGCACAACAAGCACCAAAGTGATATAGAAATAGTATGGGAACTTGCACACTAGTTGCACACTTAAGAAATTATAATTGCACACCAGTACCATAACAGTTGCACACTGGACTGCCTAGAGGGAAATTTAATTCTGTAAGGGATAAAGAAACACACATGTAGTCAAGTTGCAGTTATTGAGTTATACAAGATGCGCAAAACTCCTTTTCATCAGGAGAGATGCCTTGGTGGGTTCTCGAGTATTTGGAAAACGAAGGTTTGTTCACCAGTGGATGATTGTGGTCACGAACAAAGTGTGTCACCTCCTATCGCCCATCTAGCAGCTTCACCAACATTTTTGCCTTGCATTGAGTCTGCTTTATTGTCTCGTGTTTTCATTTCTTCTTTTTCTTACTAGGACCAGCCTCCTCTTCAACAAAGATTGGAGGTTCATCTTCCATTTTCTCATCAGTGTCAACAGGTTTTGGATCTGGTATAGGGTCCAGGACAGGAGGAGCCTCAGCTCCTCCATCATCAGCTTTCGGCTTCTTGTACTTGTTGCAACAAAACTGTTGTTTCACCAATACATTGGTGCGAGCTGTCCGCCTAGAGGTGTTCATCTTGACAGAGAAACCCATCCATAGGGTGTAGCTATTGTAGTGATCCTTAGCAATTTGAAGGCTATCAAACCTCATGCCAACATAGGGTTCCATGGGCTGAGAACGAGCCTCATCTTCTCCTTCTTCTCCTTGCACAGCACCGTCAACAGCACCAACTCCGAGCTCAGTCCTGGTTGGACCAGGAACATTTGCCGCGGTGCCCGTGTCATCAAGAGTATGCCTCTCTGATTGCAAAGACACCACTACAGGGGCATCGCGGGTTGATGAATACCCTGCCACATTATCATGCCCCATAGGGTTAGGCCCACGAGTTGTCTGTGTGTAGTAAACAGAGCGCCCATTTTCTGTCCAATTTCCTTGTGGTATGCTGGGTTGCCGCTGATCCATATCATGAGGGAGCTCATTGAGATCAGTAGGCAACTCATTGAGATCAAGCATTTCTTTTTCCTTTTTTTGCTGCTGCCTCACACCCCTTGCACATATAAAAAGAAGGAAGTGATGTCATCAGTTTTAATCATGAAAGAGTGTTTCAAACAACCTAAAAACTTAGTAAATAGGCAGTTGCACACCATTAGGACAATTTTAGTTGCAAAAGCCACATGTCTATAGCAGAATCTTTTTTATAACAGGTATGCATTTTTTGTTTGCACAGAGTTGTTATGTTAGTTGCACAGTTTGCAGTAAATAGGTGGCAAGAACATGAGTTTTTTTACTACAGAGTTTTTCTGACTTTTTTCTCTGCTTGTTGCAATGATCTGTAGGTTTTCTGTTGGCAAGGAGCTGATTCAGATTTTTCTGCACATAATTTGGACATAATTTGATGCTACAATTGAGATGGAAAATTCAGGTGAAAGAAGAAAGAAAAATTGGATGACAGAATTTTCATCGTCGTTTCTGTTTTTACTTATAGTATATTGAACATATTTTTACACTATAGCTTTGCAATAGGTGTGGTATCAGAATATATGTGTGGGACAAAAATATATGTGTGACTATTTTAATATGGTTTGTGGTTTCATTAGCCATGGACACAAGTTCTTGTGTTTTTGCTGTCGTACTACAGATTTTTGGTTTTGGCTAGAATAGATGTTTTCAGTTGGCCAGGATGCATATTTCAGTTAGCCAGCATGCATGTTCAGTTAGACAGTCAATGTGTTCAGTTGGCTATAATAGATGTTTCAGTTGGTCAGGATGCATATTCAGTTCGCCAGCATGCATGTTCAGTTGGCCAGGATACATATTTTTATTGCACATATACTTCAGATTTTTTAAAGTGTCCACTCAAAAAACATCCAGTTCATATGGGGTACAATGCATGTTTTAGTTTGCCTAGCATGCATGTTGAGTTGTCAGAATACAAGTTCAGTTGGCTGGGATGTATTTCAGTTGCATATATATGCATTTTTAGTTGCATATATTCTTTTGGACAGTCAATGTGTTCATTAGCAAACAATAACTACAACTTAGTACAATACATGTTTAGTTTTGGCTACATTGCATGTTTAGTTGGTTAGAATCATGTTTTAGTTGGCCAGAAAATATGCCTTAGTCGACTTGCTGAATACATCCAGGGGGAACTTGGCTAGCATGCATGTTAGAAAACATGTTTAGTTTTGTTAAAGTTGATCTCAAACCATGTTTATTGTGCAAATAGAAAATTGTGCAACTAAACTTAATGACTTATGTTTAGTTGCATGAACCAGAAAATAGTAATCGTTTGTTCATGGTTGGTTTTCAATTTGCAGACATGACACTTGTGGAGGATGGAGGGTGGTGTGATGTTGACAATAAGGTGATGTGGTAGATCCACTCCTTTCTTGAAGCAGCTTTCCCATGGATTTGCTGATAGATCAATGGAGAAGACGGTTTACAGATGCAGAATAAGAAGGGGAGAAACTGAAGAAAGGCAGAGGGGAATTACTTGTCCAGTATTGCTGTCTGGTATGGCTCTGATCACCCTACCCTTAGATCAATTTTTTGAAACAGTTTCTTCTACTTTGGGGCTGCCATGACGGTTGTACAGAAGGAGAAAGAAAGTGCCTTGGATCCTCTTCTTTCGTGGAAAAGAAGAAGGCAGCGTGCAGGCGTGGGGGCGAGCGGGCGTGGGAGGGGCTGGGACGCTGGGCAGGCACAGCTGGCCATATGGGGAGCACGCTTTTCTGTTCGGGATTAATCGTTCGATCGACTCGGTTTGGTGGCTGCCTGTCTTTTTCTTTTCTGTACCACGAGGAAACAGAGCTTACCTTTTTAAGTCGGCCGCTTGATCGCACTAGTGCGCAGCCGGCTGCTCACGAGACGCGTCTCATAATATATAGGTATCCCAAAATGAAAAGGAAAATAAAACACAACACCCTGTCCCTCTCTCATTCTCCTCCCGCCAGACCACCACCATGGCCGCGGCCGCCGCCGGCGCCTCTACTTCCGGCGCAACTGTGTCCGCAATCTCTGCCCACGTAGCCGCCGGACGACTCTTCGCCGCCATAGACACTCTCACCCCTTCCTGTTCCTCCTCCCCGATACCCTCCTCGCTCTACGCCTCCCTCCTCCGTCTGGCCACCGACCACGGCTCCCTCTCTGCCGCCCGCCGCATCACGACCCACTTCGCCTCCTCCGCCTTCCAATTCAACCGCTCATCAGTCCCCACCTTCCTATTCAACCGCGCCATCGAGTCTCTTGCTGCCTGCGGCGGCCTCGCGGACGCGCGGGAGTTGTTTGACTTAATGCCGCGCCGTGACGGCGGTTCTTGGAATGCCATCATCTACGCATCCTCCCGCTCCGGGAAACCTACCGAGGCGCTTTCCCTCTTTGCCGATATGTACTCCCGTGGCGTTCGCCCCAACGATGTCACAATGGCATCCGTGCTCGCCTGCTGCTCAGAGTGCCTCAACCCGTGTGGTGCCCAGCAGCTCCACGGCCATATCTCCAAGCGGGACTTTCAGTCCAATGTGATTCTTGGCACGGCGCTGGTTGATGTGTATGGGAAGTGTCACTTACTTGCAGATGCGAGGCAGGCATTTGATGGTATCTCTGAACCTAATGCCATTTCGTGGAATGTCATCATCCGCCGGTATCTTCTTGCTGGGATGGGGGATATGGCAGCTGAAATGTTCTTTCGGATGGTCTGGGCAGGAGTTAGGCCGCTTGTTTATACCGTCTCACATGCACTTCTTGCTTGCCGGGACAACAATGCGCTTGAAGAAGGACGGTGCATGCATACTTTTGTGCTCCGACATGGGTACGAGCACCACGAGCATGTGCGGAGCTCAGTCGTGGATATGTATGCCAAGTGTGGTGCCATTGATGCAGCCCAAAGGCTCTTCAACGTGGCACCAGTGAAGGGCGTAATAATGTCGACCTCAATTTTGTCAGGACTGGCTTCTTGTGGGAGGATTGGTGATGCAAAGCGAGTGTTCGACGGGATGCAAGAGCGCAACTTAGTGTCCTGGAATGCTATGTTGACTGGTTATATCAGGTCCTCGGATCTGACTGGTGCTTTGCATTTGTTCCGGCAGATGAGGAAGGAGACAAAGGAGCTTGATGATGTTACACTTGGTTCCGTGCTCAATGCTTGTACTGGGATGCTTGATATTGGGAAAGGTGAGGAGGTCCATGCATTCGCTTTCAAGTGTGGTTTATTGAGTTACCCTTTCCTAAAGAACACTCTTGTGAGGATGTATTCCAAATGCGGATGCCTGAGGAGTGCAGAACTGCTTCTTCAATTCGAGATGGGAGAGAGAGACAGATACTCCTGGAATTCACTTATCTCAGGCTATGAGCGCCACTCCATGAGTGAAGCAGCTCTGCATGCACTGAGTGAAATGCAATCTGAAGTAACTCCTAACCAGTCCACGTTCAGTTCGGCACTGGCAGCCTGTGCCAACATTTTTCTGCTTAAGCACGGCATGGAGATTCATGCGTACATGATCAGAAATGGCTATGAGATTGACGATATACTGCAAAGTGCACTGATTGACATGTACTGCAAGTGTAGGCTATTTGATTATGGCATCAGGATATTCGAGGCACAGCCATCTCGTGATGTCATCCTGTGGAATTCGATGATCCTTGGCTGTGCTTACAGTGGCAAAGGTGAGTATGGGCTTGAATTGTTTGATGAAATGCAGGCGCAAGGGATTAAGGCCGACTCTGTCACTTTCCTCGGTGCACTAGTTTCATGTATCAGCGAGGGGCATGTTGGGTTGGGAAAGAGTTATTTCACTTTGATGACTGAGGAATCCATCATTCCTCGCATGGAGCACTATGAGTGCATGATTGAGCTGCTGGGCAAACATGGACACATGGTTGAGCTCGAGGATTTTGTGGATCACATGCCGTTTGAGCCACCAACCACAATGTGGTTAAGGATCTTCGACTGCTGCAGGGAATATGGAAATAGGAAATTAGGGGAGCGGGCTGCCAAGTGCATCAATGATAGCAATCCCCAGACACCGGTTCGATATGAGGCCACTGCGGACTACATGTGCAGTGATGGTGGCAGTGCAGAGCCCATGTCATTTGGTAACCCGGACGAAGAATTGATGTCGCCGCTGTGAGTGCCATGACATCGACTCGCAGGTGGCTGAGCTGAAATTCTTAATTACCAAATCAAGGAGCAGACTTGAAAAGGATTTTCAGGTGCTTGTGATCCTATAGCATCAGTATTGACACTTGACAGGACTACCCTAGTACAGTTGGTCGAGCTGAAGACAGAGTTTTCTGGGCCGAACATGGAGTTTGTAATTATAAGGATGATAACAAGACCTCAAGCTTTCATGTCAGCTGACTGAGGATGAATTGGAGCCCAACTTTGCATGATTTATTCTGGCACTCACAAGGAAGTCACATTGAGTCTTCTAGTCTGTCTATGTTGAGTGGTCAGGTGCCGAGACTAGGGGAGCATATAGCAGGCCTCATCGGCTAGGAAGATGCCGAGGAAGTTGTAAAGTATCACCTTTGTTCTGAATTATAAAACGTTTTGGATAATTCAGTATGGACTACATATGGACTGAAATGAGTGAACAAACGCACTAAAACGTGTCTACAAAAAAAAAAGAGTTAGAACATCATATAACTCGAAACAGAGGGAGTACCTATTTGTAAAAGGAAGTTGTAAATTGCCAATTTAACACAATTATTTTCTTGTCTAAGTATATTCGTAACAACGACCTCAAAACAAAAACTAACACTGCTTCATGTTAAGAGACAAGAACGAAGGGGGCCAGTATGGATGCAATAGGATTATCGTGAACTCGGATAACCAGGAACTTATGGAGATCATGAACAAAGGGCCCAGTATGCAGGTAACGCAGCGGCCATCATTGATGATTGTTATCGCTTGGCATGCGAGTTCAGTTCTATCCGGTTTCAATACTGTCCTAGAGAGGCAAATGGTGTTGCACATGAATTAGCGCGTGCTGCTAGAATTAGCTTTTGTAATGAGTGGTTAGGTGTTGCTCCAAATGCTTTCCTTCCTCTGATACTAAAAGATGTAGGTGTTGTCACATGTGAACAAAGAGGAAGATTTAGTTATCAAAAAAAGAAGAAGAGAGAGACAATAACATTTGGCAGGAATTTTGTGTATTCTTTTGCAGGAAGTGAACAAAAACATATATTAAAATCCACTTCAAAACATGGCAATCAGGAAGAGTATTTGCCTAGTCTCAGAAGAAAAAAAAGAGTATTTGCCTCTCCGAACAATCCTGGTGTTCTGGCGCGTATTCAGTATCGCCCTTGTTTGTCAGTTCGTTCTGCTGGCAACGACGAGGACACCGCCGCCTTCTGCCACCATCGAATTTTCAAACGGAGGCACCTGTTGGCATGGCGCGACACCACCACCACCACTTCGTCTCCCACCTCCGAGCATCCGCGCCGCTCGCCGACCTCCTCCGGTCCGCGCCAAGCCTGCCCGCCGCCCACGCAGCGCACGCGCGCGCCCTCAAGTCGCCCTACGCGGACGAGACTTTCCTCCTCAACACCCTCGTCTCCGCCTACGCGCGACTCGGCCGCCTCCCCGACGCGCGCAGGGTGTTCGACGAGATTCCCCGCCCCAACACCTTCTCCTACAACGCCCTCCTCTCCGCGCACGCCCGCCTTGGCAACCCCGCCGACGTCCGTGCTCTCTTCGGCGCCATCCCCGACCCGGACCAGTGCTCCTACAACGCGGTCATCGCCGCGCTCGCGCAGCACAGCCGTGGCGCCGACGCCCTCCTGTTCTTCGCCGCCATGCACGCCGACGACTTCGTGCTCAATGCCTACTCCTTTGCCAGCGCCCTGAGCGCCTGTGCCGTGGAGAAGGACCTGAGGGCCGGGGTGCAGGTGCATGCCCTTGTTTCCAAGTCGCCGCATGCCAAGGACGTGTATATTGGCAGTGCGCTCTTGGACATGTATGCCAAGTGCGAGGGGCCGGAGGAGGCACGGAGGGTGTTCGAGGCAATGCCGGAGCGGAATGTCGTTTCCTGGAACAGCTTGATCACTTGCTATGAGCAGAACGGCCCTGTGGGTGAGGCGCTGGTACTGTTTGTCAGGATGATGAATGCTGGTCTTGTGCCCGATGAGGTGACACTTGCAAGTGTCATGAGTGCGTGTGCGGGCCTTGCTGCGGATAGAGAAGGACGGCAGGTTCATGCGTGCGTGGTGAAATCCGATAGGTTTAGGGAGGACATGGTGCTGAGCAACGCTCTGGTGGACATGTACGCCAAATGTGGGAGGACATGGGAGGCGAGGTGTGTGTTTGACCGCATGGCTTCCAGGAGTGTTGTCTCTGAAACATCACTCATCACCGGGTACGCAAGGTCTGCTAATGTGGAAGATGCTCAGGTGGTGTTCTCACAGATGGTCGAGAAGAATGTCATTGCTTGGAATGTGCTCATTGCAGCATATGCACAGAACGGTGACGAGGAGGAGGCACTTAGGCTCTTTGTCAGGCTGAAAAGAGAGTCAGTTTGGCCAACACATTACACATACGGAAATGTTCTCAATGCATGTGGCAATGTTGCTGATCTTCAGCTTGGTCAGCAAGCTCATGTGCATGTCCTGAAGGAAGGTTTTCGCTTTGACTTTGGACCAGAGTCTGATGTGTTTGTTGGGAATTCCCTTGTAGACATGTACCTGAAGACAGGATCAATTGATGATGGTGTGAAGGTGTTTGAGAGGATGGCAGCCAGAGATACTGTGTCGTGGAATGCCATGATTGTCGGTCATGCACAGAACGGCCGTGCAAAAGAAGCACTGCATCTTTTTGAGAGAATGTTATGCAGT
Organism: Triticum urartu; assembly: GCF_003073215.2. NCBI lineage: Eukaryota > Viridiplantae > Streptophyta > Magnoliopsida > Poales > Poaceae > Triticum > Triticum urartu. The sequence continues at coordinate 511,390,740 of NC_053023.1, read as the reverse complement.
AAAGAGAGCCCAGATTCTGTCACCATGATTGGTGTTCTGTCTGCCTGTGGCCATTCTGGATTAGTGGAGGAGGGCCGGAGATACTTTCGGTCCATGACTGAGGATCATGGGATAACTCCATCCCAAGATCACTACACATGTATGATTGATTTGCTTGGTCGTGCCGGTCATCTAAAAGAAGTTGAGGAGCTCATAAAGGAGATGCCAATGGAACCTGACAGCGTGCTCTGGGCTTCTCTGCTAGGTTCTTGCAGGCTACATAAGAATATTGAGATGGGAGAACTGGCAGCTGGGAAGTTGTTTGAGCTTGATCCTGAGAACTCTGGACCCTACGTTCTTCTCTCGAATATGTACGCTGAGTTGGGGAAATGGGCAGATGTATATAGAGTGAGGAGATCCATGAAGAGCAGAGGTGTCATTAAGCAGCCTGGCTGTAGTTGGATTGAGATAGGCAGGCAAGTGAGTGTGTTTCTCGCACGAGATAACGGACATCCCTGCAGGAATGAGATACACGATACCTTGAGAATCATTCAGATGCAGATGAGTAGGGTGAGTGTAGATGCTGAAAATGCTGATGGCCTGATGAATTACAGCTCTGAAGCCTGTGGCTAGAACTAGAAGGCTTGATACACTTTGCAGGTTGGAAGATCATGGATGATGCAGAACCCGGTGATGAAAAGAAATATGGCAAAATGATTCTAAGTGATCCATTCTGTTGCTGGTGCAGCAGTTTTGCTTGGGGTGAAAGCATGAAGGACTTTTCTGATCTGAGTTGTGGATCTGAAGACTGAAACTCTTACAAAGTGCTGCGTGCTGACAACTTGACTGTGGCTATGCCATGAATGATTACTTATTTTGGACTCGGTGTATAAAGGTGAAATATTACTTGCAGACACAAGTATGCATGCAGTGTGCAGATTTTACGGCTGACTTCCAATTATAAAATAACTGTGAAAAACTAGCCATCTGCTATCAGCTATGTAGTTGTTTACTAACTGAAAGTAGAAATTGGAAGTAAAGAGACTCATTATTGTCATTTGTAAGCAAAGTTCAGGAGCATGAGTCGAAGAGAAGCTAGCAAACAAGCCCCCATTGACTTCCTCGAGATCCCTGCAAGTGCAACACCCCTTCTCATCTTTTCTTTTTGGAAGAGGAACACCCTTCTCATCTTCACCTATATTAACCTGGTAGGCATGTCATCCTCTGACGGAAATCCTGAGAGGTGACTTAGTTACAGCTTAAGCAATGGACGTTCCCCTGGCACTCCCTTTTGCCACCCTCGTCGTGGTCCTTCTGCTCTCCTCCGGCCCCATCGCGGCCGAGGTGGATGGCACAGCTGTGCTTGGAGAGGCGGTCCTGACACTTGACGCAGGCAACTTCTCGGAAGTGGTGGCCAAGCACGAGTTCATAGTCGTCGAGTTCTACGCGCCATGGTATGTTACTCCTTAAGCAGCTATGCTCTGACTCTCCCCAAATCCCAAAACAGTGTCTAACTGATGACCATCGCAGGTGTGGCCACTGCAAGGAGCTCGCTCCAGAGGTTAGTCATTTCCTTAACAAGTAGTCTGTCTTACCATGAAAGATGCAACACTGAGACACTGAGACGTACGTTTTAATTTGTCCATGCCATTTATGTGTGTACGTGTGATATGATGCATGCAGTACGAGAAAGCAGCCTCCATGCTGAGGAAGCGCGACCCTCCAGTGGTGCTCGCGAAGGTGGATGCGTACGACGAGAGCAACAAGGAGCTCAAGGACAAGTACAAGGTACATGGGTATCCGGCCATCAAGATCATCAGAAAAGGAGGGAGCGACGTGAGCGCCTATGGTGGCCCGAGGGACGCGGAGGGTATCGTGGAGTACCTCACGAGGCAGGTCGGCCCGGCATCTCTCGAGATCAGGTCTGCAGTGGATGCCTCACGCTCCATCGGCGACAAAGGGGTGGTCCTTGTAAGTTCCCACATCCTACCGCATTTGTGCGGTTCACCTCTCTTTCCTTAATCTCTTGAAGAATGGAGATCAATGGGTGTGTTGTTCTTGTCTGAAAATTGTCTTGCAGGTGGGTGTATTCCCTGAGTTTGCTGGTATTGAGTATGAGAATTTTATGGCCGTGGCAAACAAGATGCGAACAGACTATGATTTCTTTCACACATCGGATGCGAGCATTCTGCCACGTGGTGATCTGACCGTCAAGGGCCCCCTTCTTCGACTCTTTAAGCCATTCGATGAGCTGTTTGTCGATTCACAAGTAAATATCTTTCTTAATGTGCACCTTTTCATTGCTGGTCACTTCGTTCTCGTGGGTGTGCTTTTGCTTGTACACTAAAACACCAGTCATCTATAATTGTTAGGATTTTGATGACGATGCAATCAAGAAGTTTATTGAGGTGTCTGGTTTCCCTACTGTAGTTACCTTCGACGCAGACCCGACCAACCATAAGTTTATTGAAAGATACTACAGCACGCCTAGTGCCAAAGTGAGTAAACAGCAATTGCCCTCAGATCTTGTTTGTTCCTTCAGTACTTGCAGTCTCGGCTTCACTTGTATGGGATGGAAGAGTTGAACATTTAGTAACTTTAGCTCAATTCTTTACCTGCATCATGATATCAACATAGGACCAACATTTGAGATTGCATGAGCGCATTGACCCTTTTCACTTGTATCATGAAACATGAAATAACTTTGATACATGATTGGACAGGCAATGCTTTTCTTGCGCTTCAGTGACGACAGAGTTGAGACCTTCAAGAGCCAGATGCATGAAGCAGCCAGGCAGCTCAGCGGTAATAACATCAGTTTTCTAATTGGTGATGTTTCAACCGCAGACCGCGCCTTCGAGGTCATTACTCTTACTAGCTTCTCGTCATTTTTGTTAAGAATTCCTAGAACTAATCCACTGATTAGCATCCATGCGAAACTTTTCAGTATTTCGGGCTCAAAGAAAGTGATGTTCCCCTCCTCCTCGTGCTAGCATCTACTGGAAAATATCTCAATCCAACCATGGAGCCTGACCAGCTCATACCCTGGATGAAGCAGTATATAGTTGAGGCCTAGTCTACTATGCTGTTTCATAGTACTCTTTTGTCAAATCATTTCCTAATCATCTACTTTTTCATACAGTATGGCAACTTAACACCTTATGTTAAGTCAGAGCCAATTCCTAAGGTGAATGATCAACCTGTTAAAGTTGTCGTGGCTGACAATATTGATGAAATTGTTTTTAACTCTGGCAAAAATGGTTCGTTCATGTCACTTCAACTCACTGGCTGAGCTGAATTATACCAGTGGTTGCATTCAGCTTTTAGTTATTTATCCTGTGGTGAAGCTTGTCTAACCAATTCACTGCATGGCACTTCTTGTAGTTCTACTCGAGTTCTATGCACCTTGGTGCGGTCATTGCCGGAAGTTGGCCCCGATTCTGGAGGAAGTTGCTGTCTCGTTGCACGACGATGATGATGTAGTCATAGCGAAGATGGTAGTCCACTTTTCAGTTGATTATTCATATTGCCACTGATTCAGGTCACACTTCTGTGGTAGAGCATCGTCCTAGGCATTATAAAGTCTGAGACCTCTGGTTTTGCAGGATGGTACTGCGAACGATATCCCGACAGACTTCGCGGTCGAGGGATACCCAGCGCTGTACTTCTATTCTTCTAGTGGAGGGGATCTCTTGATGTATGACGGGCAGAGGACGGCCGAGGAGATCATCAGTTTTATCAAGAAGAACAGAGGGGCCAAAGCTGCTGCAGTAGAAGTAACCCAGACGGATGCTGTAGAAGAGGAGGTAACATCATCCACTCCATCGGGGTCCATTCAAGACGAACTTTAATCAAGAAGTATCCATCGTATGTGTCCTTTTGTTCCCCGTAACTCCTGTATTTTGTTCTGGTGCCCTTGCTCAGTGAAATCCAACGTTTACAAGTGCATCTATCACGCAAGAAGCTGAGGATATCACACTGCAGGGTATAGAGACGAGAGTGCAGGATGGCTCAGGGCTGTTCAGACCAGTCTTCGCTTAGTGACAAACCATACAGATGCCGTTGCATTGTGGATTTCTGATGCCTAAACACCTTTGAAATGAATAAGCTTCATGTAGCCCCTTCTATTATCAACTCCTATTTTGTGCAATCAGGTGTCTTATTTATGAATATATGTCTTTTCACATTGAGGAATTCAACAAAGTAGACACGACTTCGCTTTATTTCTCTGCAAAATGGTGGTCGCTTATGAATTGTGCCCACCCTAAACCTTGGCGACGTCCACCATACCGAGGCCACGAGTCACGAGAGTTACAAACCATTGCATGTTCTGATTATTGGGTGGTACCTTACCCAACATAACTTTTTTTTGAAACTTCACCCTGCATAACTAAACAGGTGATTTTCATTAGCCTATTTCTCTTAGCATGCAAATATGACACCTCAAAATGCAACTTGTATGGTAAAATGCACAGCTCAACATGCAAACATACATGGGAAAATACCCACCTTAACTTACAACCATGCATTGGAAAAGATTTTCAATTACATTTTGTTATGCTACTTATATTCAATAAATATTTTGTAACCATACAATAATCTGATATAATAAATCATATGTATTTTTAGTTTCAATTATTATATTATCAATCTAATTGTGTTCTATACAACCAAATATTATTGCAATATATTCAAACCAAATCTTGTAGAGTGCATGGAGGGTGCATGAGCTCAAAAGTTTCCTCCTAAACCCACTTTTGGGTGTTTGGTAGCTTGCACGGGCCTGTTCAACATGCAGGAGCTCAGCCCAAATACCTTCTTAGCATGCACGAAGAGAGAACACCCCAACAATCATTCGCTGGTTAGCATGCATGAGTGAAGCGAGCGAGAAATTTCTAAGAAATAATTATTTTTTAGAAAATATTCATAATACCAAAAAATTGTTCAAAAAAGGCCAGATTTTAAAAAATTGTTAAAATTTTCAAAAAATGTCATTCAAAATCTGTTCAAATGTTCATAAAAATTTCAGAATTTCCAAAAATGTTTAAATTAGATTTTTTTGGTTTTTTTTGAATTTTAAAATTTGGCTTTCAATTTTTTTAAAATTTTGGCTTTTCAAAAAAAACAGATTTTTTAAAAGATATCAAACTTTCAAATTTTGTTCAAATTATAAAAAACATAAAAATTCTGAAAATGTTTAAATTTTCAAAAATATTATTTTCCCCATGTTTCAAAAAATTATTCACATTTTTAAAATGTTTTCTTCACTTATTTGCTACAGTACCGACCGACATGTCTACACAGATGCAAGCTGCCAAACAGAGTCTCGGCTTAGCATGTCTCAGCACATACACCGCTACCAAACAACAGTAAATGGATGTACTCAGCATGTCTACAATTAGCATGTATCAGAGGAGAACAACCATGCTAGATTGGGAGTGCTACCAAACACACCCGTAGCAATTGTGGGGTACTGTTTAGTATAACTAAATATGCGATCATCATTAACCCATTTCTCTCAACGTCCAAACATGCCACCTCAACGCACAACCATGCATGGGACTAAAAAAACATGCATGGAAAAAATGCCCCCCTCAATTTGTAATCATGCATCGGAAAGGTTTAGCTATTTTCATTCTATTATGCTACATGTATTCAATAAATAATTTACACATATACAATAAATTATATATTGTCGTGGGTATTTCGTTGATTACCTTTCATTAGTATGATAGTTACACATGATTTGTTTGGTACTAGGACATCACCTTAGTCGTCATTTGAACACAAGACATAAGTTTTATATAGGTTCGGGCCCCTCGATGCGGGTACTAGCCTTGCTCCTGCTTATATGGGATTATATCGAGACAAATTACAAATAGAGATTACAATGGGGTCTCAGTGAGCCGAGAAGTTATCTCGAGTTCTAGATGGGCGATCTAGACGAGATCTCTAGCTCAATCTGGCTAAAGAAGCAAATATATGTCTTTGCTAGATCTTTGATCCTTTCTCGTGGTGTCGGGTGTCCTTATATATTGGCGTTGTCTTGGCCCTCTGTTCGATAGTTTTGATGTTCTATGATCCGGACTCCCTCGAGTTTCTAGGTCTACGACTTCCCTCTAGGAAACTAGGGGTTGTCACACTTATGGAAGTCGGTCATCCAAGTGTGGACCCCTGGGCCTACGCACATATGAGCATATGCGGCACAAAGTACGGTAGGTGCGGCACATGGATACAATAGTATGACTTCCCCTTGACATATATATTTTCCGTTTCAATTCTCATATTATTAATTCAAGTATTCTTGTTTCATACATCCAAAATTCATTGAGATATATTTGTAATCGCAACCAGTTGTGTGAGGTGTCATCTAGTACATAAGACAAGGCACATTGAATTGAAAGGAAAGTTATAAGAATACTTTTTCATTCCTTGCAATAGGAAATCTGAAAAAAAAAATGTTTACCATAACAAGGAGATTGTGACCTGCTGTCATTGTTCATTTCTTAGGCAAAAAAATCGAATGGGGAGATTTTTCCAGGAAGACGATTTAGCGTTAAGAAAACTGGAGGGGAGGGGGCATGCGTACCGAGAGAGATGATCTAGTGCAAAGAAAACCATGGGAGGGGAAATAACTTATCATCATCGCCAACTCCCCGAGGGAATTGCAAAAACCACTAACTACTGGGGTCGGTTTGCACAGAACAAGTTTGTTGAACAAAAGACCATTAATTGATGTAATCTGTGACAGCTAGCTCGAATCCATCACTTAATGGTTGACATGATTCCTTGTGGGTTGGCACCGCATGTCAATGTACACGTGAAAAAAAAATGACCACGACGACAAAATTTGGTGAGGTGGATGTGAAATTCGTTGGTTCAAATTTAACATTTCCAGAAAAAACGCAAAAATCTAGTAAATTGTAAATGTACCTAGTCCTGATCTGGGGAAATTTCGGCTCTTTTGGGCCACAGATTTAGAAGATATTGATAGTTTTAGTTAACTCGTTCAAATTTTGTTTCAAAATTCATCACTTAAAATGCAAAAATCTAGTAAATTATAAATGTACCTAGTTTTTATCTATAGAAAATCAACTCATTTGGACCACACGTTTGGGACATGTTGGCAATTCTAGTTGGCCCATTCAAATTTGGCTTCAAAATTCACAATTTCAAAAGATGCCAAAAAAACCAGTAAAACACACATGTACCTAGAACCGATTTGAGATTTTTTTAGCTCGACCATAGGTCTGCAAGATATTGAGATTTTTAGTTGGCTGGTGTGGCCTTTTTTGCCAAGTGTGTGTTTGCACGCGGGGCTCATACATCTAGAATCATGTCAACCGAGCCAAATGATGTATTTAAACTAGCTACAACAGGTTACACCAGTAGGTGGAGTTTTGTGTAAAGAATATGCGGAGAGTTTGTTATGTGCATTACTGACCTCGATAATTGGTGGCTTCTACAATTTCTTTACAACTTTCCTGGTAAAAGAAGATATGCGGGGCTAGCTATGAGGTCGTTGAGGACACTTGGTGCTCTGGTATCTCTGGCATGCGGACTGATATATCCTAGATGTATTTAGACCTTTTCAAATTATCATACATATTTTTCATAATTTTTATGTTATATTTTATGTTATATAGGGTTAAACCGCCGAACAGAATTGCAGTTTTTATTGTTTGTGATTGCGGAAAATTTCCCAAACTCAAGAAAATATGAAAATAATAATGTGCCATTATTTACATGGATCACAAAGGCTTGCAGAAGGGGGCATCTAGGGGAGCCACAGGGGCCCAAACGTCCTGCCCATGTGCCCTTGGTCGTGAGCGTGCATAGAGCATCTAGGGCGCATAGATTTTTTTTCCAGAGGTGTCCTTTTGACGCAACCCAGATAATGGCATTTCAGAATCACCCTATTTTTAGGTTTATTCATATCTACAGATCTCCAGCAATGGATAAAGCGATAACATGACACATATTTCAACATCTAGAAAAAGACTCATGAATGCTAGATCCAATTTTGGGGTAGACTCTCACCTCTAGTCCAACGAAGCCATGAAAACCAGAGGAAAACGCCTATTCTAACCAAGGGGGAATGTCAAAGAAGAGCAAGAATGAGAAGGGTGTTGAGTATACTGCACAAAGTACTTTAAAAAGTACCTTAGTCGCGCATAGATTTGTTTGATAGTGGGACGTAACCTCATGTTGTTGGACGAACACATGACACAACTTTAACCCAGACTCATCCGCTCATGATGTAGCTAATATCCCTTCTCCTACTTATATGGGTTATGCTAAGGATATTACAATGGAGGAGTACAATTATGCTCTCAACGAGTTGGATATGAACTTGGCAAGTTCTATGTGGACGATCAGTACAAGATGCCTAGCTTCGTTTTACTTCTAGCTAATCTAGTGCTTCAGCAGATGTTGAATGCCCCCTTCGTCTTAGCACAAATGACTTTATATAAGGGTGTAGGTCGGTGGCCGCCATCCTTTCTTCTCTTCTTTGCTCTCATATCGTGGACTCCTCCAGTTTGGTAGACGCATGATTGCTCTTAAGGAAACCGACGGTGATACCCCTAAGAAAGTTGGCCACCTAGGCGTGGGCCCATGGTGACATGCATACATAGTCAAATATGGTGCAAAGTACAATATCGCGGCATGGGAATACAATAAAACTACATCCCTGTCTCTCCCGGCTACGTCGGAATGCCAACGAGGAACCACCATAAATGCCATTGCCTCCATTGCCTGCACCATCATGTCCTTTGCCATCTTCTCCACATATACAATAGGGGTGTCCTTCCCTAAACCTATGTAACTCCCTTTTAAGACTTGGTGTTTGATGCAATGAATTATTTGTGTGATTTGTTGATCTTTTAAAACCTTTTTCTCCTTTTCACTATTATCTAGAGCCAAAGAGTGGCTATTATCTTTGCCTAAAAATATCATTGATTCATGGAATAAATGCAAAGATGCTATTGATGGAAAATATTATCCGCCTACTAAAAATATACAACTCAGAAATATTGTCATGAATTTCAAACAACTTTATCATGAGCATGTAGCCCAAACTTGAAAAAGAATGAAAATTATGACTAAGAATTACCCCACTCATGTTTACTAATGGATGGTGCTTCAAACGTTTTTTGTTGGACTAAATTATATGTGCATAAATTGAAGGAAATATGCCCTAGAGGCAATAATAAAGTTGTTATTTATATTTCCTTATATCATGATAAATGATTATTATTCATGCTAGAATTGTACTAACCGGAAACTTAGTACATGTGTGAATACATAGAAAAACAGAGTGTCCCTAGTATGCCTCTACTAGACTAGCTCGTTAACCAAAGATGGTTAAGTTTCCTGACCATAGACATGTGTTGTCATTTGATGAACGGGATCACATCATTAGAGAATGATGTGATGGACAAGACCCATCTGTTAGCTTAGCAAAATGATCATTTAGTTTTATTGCTATTGCTTTCTTCATGACTTATACATGTTCCTCTGACTATGAGATTATGCAACTCCCGAATACTGGAGGAACACCTTGTGTGCTATCAAACGTCACAACATAACTGGGTGATTATAAAGATGCTCTACAGGTGTCTTTGATGGTATTTTTTGAGTTGGCATAGATCGAGATTAGGATTTGTCACTCCGTGTATCGAAGAGGTATCTATGGGCCCTCTCGGTAATGCACATCACTATGAGCCTTGCAAGTAATGTGTCTAATGAGTTAGACACGGGATGATGTATTACGGAACGAGTAAAGAGACTTGTCGGTAACGAGATTGAACTAGGTATGATGATACCGACGATCGAATCTCGGGCAAATAACATACCGATGACAAAGGGAACAACGTATGTTGTTATGCGGTTTGACCGATAAAGATCTTCGTAGAATATGTAGGAGCCAATATGAGCATCCAGGTTCCGCTATTGGTTATTGACCGGAGATGTGTCTCGGTCATGTCTATATAGTTCTCGAAGCCGTAGGGTCCGCACGCTTAACGTTCGATGAAGATTTGTATTATGAATTATGTGATTTGATGAACTGAAGTTTGTTCGGAGTCCCGGATGAGATCACAGACATGACGAGGAGTCTCGAAATGGTCAAGACACAAAGATTGATATATTGAAAGGTTATGTTTGGACACCAGAATGGTTTCAGAAAGGTTCGGGCATTTTCCGAAGTATCGGGGGTTACCGGACCCCCCCCGGGAGTAAATGGGCCTTCATGGGCCCTAGTGGAGAGAGGAGGCGGCGGCCAGGTGGTGGCGCCCACCCCCCAAGCCCAAACTGAATTGGACTAGGGTTTGGGGGCCGGCCCCCCTTTCATTCTCTCCTCCTCCTTCCCTCCTTCTCCTAGTGGGAATAGGAAAGGGGGGGGGGGTGAATCCTATTTGGACCAGGAGTCCAAGTAGGACTCCCCCCATGGTGTGCCCCCCTTGGGCCGGCCACCTCTCCTCCCCCTTTATATACGTGGGAGGGGGGCACCCCAAAGACACACCAAGCCTTCTCTTAGCCGTGTGCGGTGCCCCCCTACATAGTTACACACCTCGGTCATATCATCGTAGTGCTTAGGCGAAGCCTTGTGACGGTAACTTCATCATCACTGTCACCACACTGTCGTGCTGACGAAACTCTCCCTCATCCTCAACTGGATCAAGAGATTGAGGTACGTCATCGAGCTGAACGTGTGCTGAACGCGGAGGTGCCGTATGTTTGGTGCTTGGATCGGTTGGATCGCGAAGACATTCGACCACATCAACCGCATTACTAAACGCTTCCGCTTTCGGTCTACGACGGTACGTGGACACACTTGTTGGGGAACGCAGTAATTTCAAAAAAATTCCTACGCACACGCAAGATCCATATAGATGATGCATAGCAACAAGCGGGGAGAGTGTGTCCACGTACCCTCGTAGACCGAAAGCGGAAGCGTTTAGTAACACGGTTGATGTAGTCGAATGTCTTCGCGATCCAACCGATCCAAGTACCGAACGCATGGCACCTCTGCGATCTGCACACGTTCAGCTCGGTGACATCCCTTGTACTCTTGATCCAGCTGAGGCCAAGGGAGAGTTTCATCAGCACGATGGTGTGATGACGGTGATGATGAAGTTACCAATGCAGGGCTTCGCCTAAGCACTACAATGATATGACCGAGGTGGAAATCTGTGGAGGGAGGCACCGCACACGGCTAAGACAACTGTCAACTTGTGTGTCTATGGGGTGCCCCCTCCCACGAATATAAAGGAGTGGAGGAGGGGAGGGCCGGCCCTCTCTATGGCGCGCCCCAAGGGGATTCCTACTCCTAGTAGGAGTAGGTTTCCCCCCTTCCCTAGTTGGAGTAGGAGAAGAAGGAAGAGGGAGAAGGAGAGAAGGAAAGGGGGCCGGGCCCCTTCCCAATTCAGATTGTGCTTGGGGGGCGTCCCCCACTTGTCCGCCTCCTCCTCTCTCCCACCCATTAAGGCCCATTGAGTCCCCGGGGGTTCCGGTAACCCCCTGGTACTCCGGTAATTGCCCGAACTTATCCGAAACCATTCCGGTGTCCAAACATAGCCTTCCAATATGTCAATCTTTATGTCTCGACCATTTCGAGACTCCTCGTCATGTCCGTGATCACATCCGGGACTCCTAACTACCTTCGGTTCATCAAAACACATAAACTCATAATACCGATCGTCATCGAACGTTAAGCGTGCGGACCCTACGGGTTCGAGAACTATGTAGACATGACCGAGACTCACTTCCGGTCAGTAACCAATAGCGGAACCTGGATGCTCATATTGGTTCCTACATATTCTACGAGGATCTTTATCGGTCAAACCGCATAACAACATACGTTGTTCCTTTGTCATCGGTATGTTACTTGCTCGAGATTTGATCATCGGTATCATTATACCTAGTTCAATCTTGTTACCGGCAAGTCTCTTTACTCGTTCCATAATGCATCATCCCGCAACTAACTCATTAGTCACATTGCTTGCAAGGCTTATTGTGATGTGCATTACCGAGAGGGGCCAGAGATACCTCTCCAACAGTCGGAGTGAAAAATCCTAATCTCGATCTATGCCAACTCAACAAACACCATTGGAGACACCTGTAGAGCATCTTTATAATCACCCAGTTACGTTTTGACGTTTGATAGCACACTAAGTGTTCCTCCGATATTCGGGAGTTGCATAATCTCATAGTCATAGGAACATGTATAAGTTATGAAGAAAGCAATAGCAATAAACTAAACGATCATAGTGCTAAGCTAACGGATGGGTCAAGTCAATCGCATCATTCTCTAATGATGTGATCTCGTTCATCAAATGACAACTCTTGTCCATGGCTAGGAAACTTAACCATCTTTGATTAACGAGCTAGTCTAGTAGAGGCATACTAGTGATACTCTGTTTGGCTATGTATTCACACATGTACTAAGTTTCCGGTTACTACAATTCTAGCATGAATAATAAAAATTTATCATGAAATAAGGAAATATAAATAACGATTTTATTATTGCCTCTAGGGCATATTTCCTTCAACACTCTCCCCGCTCGTTGTTATGCTTCTCCTAGATAGATCTTGCGTGATCATATGAATTTTTTTGAAATACTACGTTCCCCAACAGTAGAATCCGAGCCAGGTCTATGCGTAGATGTTATATGCACGAGTAGAACACAATGAGTTGTGGGCGACAATAGTCATACTGCTTACCAGCAACGTCTTACTTTGATTCGGCGGTATTGTTGGATCAAGCGGCCCGGACTGACATTACATGACCGCGTTCATGAGATTGGTTCTATCGATGTGCTTCCCACACAGGTGGCTAGCGGGTGTCTGTTTCTCCAACTTTAGTTGAATCGAGTTTGACTACGCCCGGTCCTTGTTGAAGGTTAAAACAGCACACTTGATGAAAAATCATTGTGGTTTTGATGCGTAGGTAAGAATGGTTCTTGCTAGAAGCCCGTAGTAGCCACGTAAAACTTGCAACAACGAAGTAGAGGATGTCTAACTTATTTTTACAGGGCATGTTGTGATGTGATATGGCCAAGACGTGATGAGATATAAATTGTTGTATGAGATGATCATGTTTTGTAACAGTTATCGGCAACTAGCACGAGCCATATGGTTGTCACTTTATTGTATGAAATGCAATCGCCATGTAATTGCTTTACTTTATCACTAAACAGTAAGGATAGTCATAGAAGCAATAGTTAGCGAGACGACAACGATGCTACGATGAAGATCAAGGTGTCAAGTCAGTGACGATGGTGATCATGACGGTGCTTTGGAGATGGAGATCAAAGGCACAAGATTTTGATGGCCATATCATATCACTTATTTTGATTGCATGTGATGATTATCTTTTATGCATCTTATTTTGCTTAGTACGGCGGTAGCATTATAAGATGATCTCTCACTAAATTTCAAGGTATAAGTGTTCTCCCTGAGTATGCACCTTTGCTACAGTTCGTCGTGCCGACACACCATGTGATGATCGAGTGTGATAAGCTCTACATTCACATACAACGGGTGCAAGCCAGTTTTGCACACGCAGAATACTCGGGTTAAACTTGACGGGCCTAGCATATGCAGATATGGCCTCGGAACACTGAGACCGAAAGGTCTAACGTGAATCATATAGTAGATATGATCAACATAGTGATATTCATCATTGAAAACTACTCCATCTCACATGATGATCGGACATGGTTTAGTTGATATGGATCATGTGATCATTTAGATGACTAGAGAGATGTCTATCTAAGTGGGAGTTCTTAAGTAATATGATTAATTGAACTTTAATTTATCATGAACTTAGTACCTGATAGTATTTTGCATGTCTATGTTGTTGTAGATCAATGGCCCGTGCTACCATTCCCTTGAATTTTAATGCGTTCCTAGAGAAAGCTAAGTTGAAAGATGATGGTAGCAACTACATGCACTGGTTCCATAACTTAAGGATTATCCTCATTGTTGGATAGAAGAATTGCGTCCTGGAAGCACCGCTAGGTGCAAGACCCGCTGCAGGAGCAACTCCGGACGTTATGAACGTCTGGCAGAGCAAAGATGATGACTACTCGATAGTTCAGTGCGCCATGCTTTACGGCTTAGAACCGGGACTTGAACAACGTTTTGAACGTCATGGAGCATATGAGATGTTCCAGGAGTTGAAGTTAATATTTCAAGAAAATGCCCGGATTGAGAGATATGAAATCTCCAACAAGTTCTACAGCTTCAAGATGGAGAAAAATAGTTCTGTCAGTGAACATATACTCTGAATGTCTGGGTACCACAACCACTTGACTCAAATGGGAGTTAATCTTCCTTGTGATAGTGTCATTGACAGAGTTCTTCAATCACTGCCACCAAGCTACAAAAGCTTCATGATGAACTATAATATGCAAGGGATGGATAAGACAATACCCGAGCTCTTCGCGATGCTAAAGGCTGCGGAGGTAGAAATCAAGAAGGTGCACCAAGTGTTGATGGTTAAAAAACCACCAGTTTCAAGAAAAGGGGCAAAGGGAAGAAGGGGAACTTTAAGAAGAACGGCAAGCAAGTTGCTGCTCAAGTGAAAAGCCCAACCCTGGACCTAAGCCTGAGACTAAGTGCTTCTACTGCAAAGCGACTGGTCACTGGAAGCGGAACTGCCCCAAGTATTTGGCGGATAAGGATGGCAAAGTGAAAGGTATATTTGATATACATGTTATTGATGTGTACCTTACTAATGCTCGTAGTAGCGCCTGGGTATTTGATACTGATTCTGTTGCTCATATTTGCAACTCAAAATAGGGGCTACAGATTGGATGAAGATTGGCTAAGGACGGGGTGACGATGCGCGTGGGAAATCGTTCCAAAGTCGATGTGATCGCCGTCAGCATGCTACCTATACATCTACCGTCGGGATTAGTTTTGGACCTAAATAATTGTTATTTGGTGCCAGCCTTGACCATGAACATTATATCTGGATCTTGTTTCATGCGAGACGGTTATTCATTTAAATCATAGAATAATGATTGTTCTATTTATATGAGTAATATCTTTTATGGTCATGCACCCTTGATGAATGGTCTATTTTTGTTGATTCTCGATAGTAGTGATACACATATTAATAGTATTGAAGCCAAAAGATACAAGTTTAATAATGATAGTGCAACTTGTTTGTGGCACTGCCGTTTAGGTCATATTGGTGTAAAGCGCATGAAGAAACTCCATGCTGATGGATGATAACCCACAAGTATAGGGGATCACAAAAGTTTTCGAGGGTAGAGTATTCAACCCAAATTTATTGATTCGACACAAGGGGTGCCAAAGAATATTTCAAGTATTACCAGATGAGTTGTCAATTCAACCACACCTGGAAACTTAATATCTGCAGCAAAGTATTTAGTAGCAAAGTAGTATGATAGTAGCAGTAACGGTAGCAAAAGTAACAGTTTTGGTTTTATAGCGATTGTAACAGTAGCAACGGAAAAGTAAATAAGCAAAGATCTATATATGAAAAGCTCGTAGGCAATGGATCAGTGGTGGATAATTATGTCGGATGCTATTCCTCATGCAATAGTCATAACATAGGGTGACACAGAACTAGCTCTAGTTCATCAATGTAATGTAGGCATGTATTCCGAACATAGTCATACGTGCTTATGGAAAAGAACTTGCATGACATCTTTTGTCCTACCCTCCCGTGGCAGCGGGGTCCTATTAGAAACTAAGGGATATTAAGGCCTCCTTTTAATAGAGTACCAGACCAAAGCATTAACACATAGTGAATACATGAACTCCTCATACTACGGTCATCACCGATAAGTATCCCGATTATTGTCACTTCAGGGTTAACGGATCATAACACATAATAGGTGACTATAGACTTGCAAGATAGGATAAAGAACTCACATATATTCATGAAAACATAATAGGTTCAGATCTGAAATCATGGCGCTCGGGCCCTAGTGACAAGCATTAAGCATAGCAAAGTCATAGCAACATCAATCTCAGAACATATATAGTGGATACTAGGGATCAAACCCTAACAAAACTAACTCGATTACATGATAAATCTCATCCAACCTGTCGGGGATATACCCCGCGGCGTAAACCGGCCGAAAGTATAACCCGGCCGGACTGGGCGTTTCATTGGTAAACCGCCAGAGGATTGGCGGTTTACGTGTCTGGCGGTTCACTGGTATGACGATTCACGAGCCTGAAGATTCATTGGTGACCCGGCGCGTCTTCCAGATGCATGACAAGGCCCCAGAACCAGCAGGCCGGTTTAGGTTAATGGTGGGTCGGTTTAAGAGGAAAGGCATGAGGAACATTTATCTTACAAGGAGTTAAGACCTGGACTTGTATCCGGTTTGTATTAGAGATAGACTAGTCCTAATCCTAATAGGACTCTACATGTAACCCGCTCTTCCAACATATATAAGGAGGGGCAGGGCTCCCCAAAAGGGACAAGATTCACAAGTTCCACGAGTTGGACAAGTTAGGTTTAGACAATAGCTCTCGAGATAGAGCACTTTTGTAAACATGATCATCATCATCAATATCAATGAAGCAAGATATAGGCTTTTACCTTCACCGTGAGGGGCCGAACCTGTGTAAAACATCGCGTGTCTCGTCCCGCTCAACCCCTCTCAAGCTACCACATAGATGCGTTGGCCTCGCGACTAAGTCCTAACACTACGAACATCTGCCGTGACAATTCCACGACAGTTGGCGCCCACCGTGGGGCCTGCGCACGATGATGTTGAGTTCTTAAAGGGATCTTTTCTAGGGTTCGAGAAGTTCACAATTTTTTCTGGCTCAAACCGGCATGGAGAATTCACATCAACTATAAATTTATCAGTCAAGATCGACGAAGTGTTCAGCGGCGGCGGGGCATGAGATTAAGACTGTTTAGGGTTATCTGTGCACGCCGCCGTCGCATTGTATGATACGTCGAGATCGACAGAGGTTCAAGAGAATTTTGATGGCTTGTTGTGCGCCGTATCCAGCGATCAGTTCAATCGCAATTTCCACCAAGACGTCAAGTGCCAGGAACGAAAGCCACTTTGAGTCACGGCGGGTTAAGTTTTCGGCTTTGCTAGAACTCATTTAGCTGAGTTTTAGTTATGTCTCATTCACTTTTATAGCCATTGGATTGATACTATAAGATGCGTGTGTGCTGATGTGGTTTGTAGTACTATTTTTATCTGTTTTTGTTTTTAGATGAATAAGATCAAATTATATCTCATCTAGATAAGTCCTAGGCACTCCTTTAAGTTTTTCTGCCGAAGATAGTTATGACCGGAAACAGACAGAGACACGGATTCGCCCTCACGGGAAAAATGGGGAAGTTAATCAATCACGATCTGGAAGTGAATACAGAGTTGACCCGGCTTCCGCGCTGCTTTCCTTGGCCGGCGTGGCCTCTAAGCTGCCGTGGTCGATCCCCCGTGGCTTGCCCCTGCGGCCTCTTCGCTCCACCCGCCACCGGAGCATCGCCGGTCCGCTCCTCTGCTGCGGATTTGCCGGGGCCCTCCGAGCCGTATCCGCTGATGAGGCTGTCGTACGCTGCTCCGAGTGGCCACGCTGCTCCAACCTGTTGCTTGAGCCCGACCTCCGCAATCCCAGCGCCAGCTCCGCGCCGCCTTTGTGGTTTGCCTCCTCCGAGCTGCCACTGCTGAATCGCCGGCCTCAAGCCGCCGATCGTCGCGCCTGGTTGCTCCTCGACCACGCTTGGTCTGCGCCCGTTTCCTTCCTCAGGCGCCTCTGACTGCCGGGTCCGCTGGCCCCTGCCACTGCCTCACCGCGCCCCTCCGCGTCGCGCCAACCCGCTGTCTGCCCCTGCGGCTGCGGACACACCTTCACCGCTTGCTACCTTTGCCCGTCGCGGCCGTAGCCATTGCATCGCCGAAGCCGCCGTCGGCCTCCGCGGCGCGCAGGCACCCCTGCCTCTGCTGTCCCTGCGTCGTGCCGTTTCCATGGCCGGGTCTGCTCTTTGCCTCTGCTCCCCGTGGGCCGGCTCACCACTGATGTCAACTGTTGCTGTCCACGCGGCCGGCTTACCTCAGCCTCCGTTGTCCGAGCCGCCGCCGGTTCGCTACACGCCGGCTCGAGCGCCCGAACGCCTGACCCGCCGAGCCTTGTCCACTGTCAAGGACCGGTCTCGAGCCGCCATCTCCGCCAATGAGCCGCCATGTCGCCCCGTGAAAGACACGCACCCGTCGAGCGTGCATCGCTTGGTGTAAACGGCCACCGCCGCCAGCGTCAATGGCTGGAACTGGAGCATCTTGTAGTTGACAAGGCTGAGTTCGGTTACAAAGGAGAGCAGCTCCAGCTGATTTACAAAGACAATAGCGTACGCGTACGACGAGTGATCAAACCAGTTGCAGCCCCAACAGTGGAGTTGATTACAAAGGAGTATAATACATTGACATCTCACAGGAAGTCTAGGATCATCAGTGTTACGTACATCCAAGTATTTGTCAGGACGGAAGAGGAGAAGCAGCAGCCAACAGCTGCACAGAAACAATTCCATCAGTTTAACGATGCCAGTTTTCGGTGGATGCGGAGAACATACTTGCTATAGGTTTTGTCCTGCTGGTGATTTGAGCTCAGGGATTTTCGGGTGTGTTGAAAGGCCCAGCCTCACTTCTACCTCTGTCTGCGGGCGCACTGGCTCCCTGTTGCTCCAGTACTTAGTGCTGACCAGAAGAGAAAAAGAATATAAAAAAGCTAGACAGACAGGACGCCGCTGTTACTCCTTAAAGCAAGGAGGAGATAAAATCTACCCAGAGTCAGGTCAAAGATGCCAGCCAATTTGACTTAGCGCTGGGCGGCTGGATGTTCTCCATAATTCCTACTGTGGATCACCTGCGTATTAAAACTTGGCCTGCTTCGTCGCGGTTCGCCGGACAAAACATCAGATGATATCTTTCTAAATATATTTAGCACATATTGTTTTTGTCAAAAAACAATTACTTTGTTCTGCAATATTTTTATGCAGGATAACTATTCATGACCGCGGTATAGTTATACCGTAGATGTGAAGCACACGCCAGCATAATTTTTGCACTGGCATTTCTTCGTGCCATGCTGCTCGGTTAATACGTGCAAGCTACCAAATCCGTTGTTCGGTTTACATCCGTCCGCGCCTACGGCCGACTCGTGCGTCTGCGCCGGCTTACAAACGTCATGGTCGATTCTTCCGTCCGCACCGGCTTATAACGCCACGGCCGACTCTGTCTACACCCGCGGCCGACTCACTCGTGGTTGATTTCAGCTTCACCATCGTGATCTTCAACATCGTGGCTGATAATTTTCGGCCTAACATATCAGGTGAAATCCGTCCAGTATATTTTGTATTACATATTATTTTCTTTAAAAGAGCAATTACTTTGGCTTGCAAGTTCTCCCATGCAGGACTTGAACCGGGTTATATCACGGTCAAATATGGAGAGTCTCAAGCCAACTCCTCGAGTAGTCTTAAAACTCGGGGGCTACAATGACATGACTCGGGAACTCCGGGTCATTAGAGGGAATGATAATCCGGTTCCGAAAGATACTGCCATATTGATGAAAATTGAAAGGCCGTCAAAAAATTGTCGGTTCAAAAGAAAGAATGCCGGTTTAAAATCCGGTTCAAGGGAAATCTGTTCTCCCACAAAGCTCTGAAGCTCTCAAATCCGGTTTAAGAATTTCCGGTTCAAGAGGAATTAATCTCTCGCAAGTTCGAGCTGAAAGGCGGTCAGAAAATTTCCGGCTGAAAATGAAGGTTCCGGTTTAAAATCCGGTTCAAGGGAAAGATGTCTCCCATAAAACATTGGAGCTCTCAATATCCGGTTCAAAATCCCGGTTCAAGAAGAATTTATCTCTTGCAAAAAGTTAAAGGTTGCCGAAGAAGACCTGCTGCCCTGACGTGCGGTTCACACATGGGTGTCCTGCCTTATGGGCTCATCTTCATATGATTACTTGGGGGCTTCCTGTTCAAACATAGGTGTATTCACCAAAGAGAACATGGCGTTACTACCCTCTTGATCCGGCTATCAAGCCAATATTATCATAAGAGCACAGCTCTGGTTACTTCGGTAATCCGGCTATCAGGCCAATATGATCATAAGGGGCCAAAGAGAGTCTGATGCACAGCACAGCTCAAGCATGGGTATCCCGTGAGCACAGCTCACAATATCACTTGGGGGCTATGTTCGAACCATAGTCACACCTCTTGATAGGCATAAGGGCCACCAGGGAAATCATTTGGGGGCTTGGTCATATCTGAACCATAGCTACACCTCTTGATAGGCATAAGGCCAACAGGGACATCACTTGGGGGCTATGGGTTCGAACCATAGTTACACCTCTTGATAGGCATAAGGGCCACCAGGGAAATCAGTTGGGGGCTCTGGTCGTATCCGAACCATAGCTTAAACCCTCTTGATCATACACATACATCATTATATATTGTGTCATACATTACGCCATCATTATATCATCATAGCATGTATCATACCGGTGTCTTTGACTCGGCTCGGTTTTCAACTACAAATTGTCAATATATGATCAGTTATAATCCGGAGATTATCAACCCGGTCTGGTTTTGACTACAAGTCGCCAGTATTATATATGGTTAATCCGGTGTATTTCACAACCCGGCACGGTTTTATCATAAACCGACACGATATGGAAGGAGTTATCAGTACTCAAGATTTGGGTTATCACCTTTACTACAAAAAGTTGGTAAAACCAACAATGTGATTCAATGTCACAGGTATGATATATTTCATATTTGATTATTCTTAAATGCAGCCTTGGTTATAAACCCGGATTATATGTTGGGCATTATGACCCATTCGGCGGTAAACCGCCAGGACACTTTAAACTTGTTGTATGCAGAAACAGGTTTGTTAAACCGGCTTGGCTTTGGACTATAAGTTGCCAGTATATATATATTTGGATTGCGCCATTGGAATCATGCGCTTATAAATCATTGGGTTATATTATTCAAATAGCCAAACTTGGCTGAATTTTCATTATGATATTAAATGAATAAGGTTTTCATACCGGATTATATTATCTTGAATAGCCAACATGGCTGGATTTTTATGGTTTTTAATAACCGGTGTTATTGAGTTTTCAAAGTCGCTTTAGCGCAATGGCTATTATTTTATCAAAGGATATGATTTATTCTACAATTGAAGGAATAGTCCCGAGTCGCTGCAGGCTTACAACCCGGCACTTGGGGCTACATTATTCAAATTGAGATTACATGCAAGTCTCATATCGCTGCAAGCATGCACCATGACACTTGGGGGCTAATGCAAAGTCAATTTTTGCTCAACTTGTTGAAAACCCGACTCATCACATCATAATGACCCGGACCTTGGGGGCTACCAATTGCTCCTGACAACAATTCAAGGTACACAAGTTTTATTCATTATATTGAAGGGTCCACTACTCAGTTGGTAAAGCACAAGGCTCTTAATCTTGTGGATGTGAATTTAAGCCCCATGATGGGGGTTACATCATATGATGTTATTCTCAATGAAGTATATATAAAGTCCCAGCTCAATATTATCTTACTGAGCCGGCCCTTGGGGGCTACACGTTGCTGATAAAATCTACATGATCATATTTTTGAAGTCCCTGCTCATTATTTACATAATGACCCGGCCCTTGGGGGCTACACTGATTCAAGTTTTTATAAGCAATTACAAGTCTCAGGTTGCTGCAAGCATGACAACCCGGTACTTGGGGGCTACATATATGGAGTATTCAGTTTATATGATTGAGATGAACAAACTGGATTTTTTCAAGGTTGAAACACTTATTGGAGCAAGTCTTAAGTTATCACTATGTTCTCTTAAGACTTGGGGGCTACAGGTATTATGCATATAAAGGAGGAACATCTTCATTTTATCAGTTTTGAGCAAATCAGGAAGATCAATTACATGATCCGGTGTCACGACAATTATGACCCGGTGCCATCAATATTTATAAACCGGCCATTTTGGTAATATTAAACTGGCAAGTTTTACATCTTCAAACCGGCTGAATATCAGATAAGTATTTCAAGACCCATATTTCTTAAACCGGCGCTTTGGGAGCTGAGTCAAAGGAGTTATTCTTCAAAATATTTCTCCGTGACAAAGCAATGTCGGCAAATTGATTATGAAGCTGGTCTGTTGACCCGGAATTCCTAGAAGGAGGAAATAACAAGGACTTAGGGGTGATCAGGTACCGGTTTACAAGAATTCTTAACCCGGAGCATAACCTGTCAAATTTGTTCTTGTGTTTATTTTGCAGCATAAGTTTACCATGGATAAATCCAAGCTAAACTTGGGGGCTAATGTCGGGGATATACCCCGCGGCGTAAACCGGCCGAAAGTATAACCCGGCCGGACTGGGCGTTTCATTGGTAAACCGCCAGAGGATTGGCGGTTTACGTGTCTGGCGGTTCACTGGTATGACGATTCACGAGCCTGAAGATTCATTGGTGACCCGACGCGTATTCCAGATGCATGACAAGGCCCAAGGACCAGCAGGCCGGTTTAGGTTAATGGTGGGCCGGTTTAAGAGGAAAGGCATGAGGAACATTTATCTTACAAGGAGTTAAGACCTGGACTTGTATCCGGTTTGTATTAGAGATAGACTAGTCCTAATCCTAATAGGACTCTACATGGAACCCACTCTTCCAACATATATAAGGAGGGGCAGGGCTCCCCAAAAGGGACAAGATTCACAAGTTCCACGAGTTGGACAAGTTAGGTTTAGACAATAGCTCTCGAGATAGAGCACTCTTGTAACTGTGATCATCATCATCAATATCAATGAAGCAGGATGTAGGCTTTTACCTCCACCATGAGGGGCCGAACCTGGGTAAAACATCGCGTGTCTCGTCCCGCTCAACCCCTCTCAAGCTACCACATAGATGCGTTGGCCTCGCGACTAAGTCCTGACACTAAGGACATCTGCCGTGATAATTCCACGACACAACCCATCACCGTCCAGCAAGCCTACGACGGAATTACTCATGCATGGCGGTGAGCATCATGAAATTGGTGGTGGAGGAAGGTTGATGATGACGATGGCGATGGATTCCCCTCTCCGGAGCCCCGAACGGACTCCAGATCAGCCCTCCCGAGAGAGATTAGGGCTTGGCGGCGGCTCCGTATCATAAAACGCGACGAATCCTTCTCTCTGATTTTTTTTCTCCCCAAACGTGAATATATAGAGTTGGAGTTGAGGTCGGTGGAGCACCAGGGGCCCACGAGGCAGGGGGCGCGCGCCCCCACCCTCGTGGACACGGTGTGGGCCCCCTGGCCTTGATTCTTTCGCCAGTATTTTTTATATATTCCAAAAGTATTCTCCGTTTATTTTCAGGTCATTCTGAGAACTTTTATTTCTACACAAAAATAACACCATGGCAATTCTGCTGAAAACAACGTCAGTCCGGGTTAGTTCCATTCAAATCATGCAAGTTAGAGTCCAAAACAAGGGCAAAAGTGTTTGGAAAGGTAGATACGTTGGAGACGTGTCAACTCCCCCAAGTTTAAACCTTTGCTTGTCCTCCAGCAATTCGGTTGATAAACTCAAAGTGATAAAGAAAAACTTTTACAAACTCTGTTTGCTCTTGTTGTTGTAAATATGTAAAGCCAGCATTCAAGTTTTCAGCAAAGATTATGAACTAACCATATTCACAATAATATTTAGGTCTCATGCTTACTCATATCAATGGCATAATCAACTAGCGAGCAATAATAATAAATCTCGGATGACAACACTTTCTCAAAACAATCATAATATGATATAACAAGATGGTATCTCACTAGCCCTTTCTGAGACCGCAAAACATAAATGCAGAGCACCCCTGAAGATTAAGGGCTGACTGGAAATTGTAATTCATGGTAAAAGAGATCCAGTCACAGTCATACTCAATCTAAACTAATAATAATACATGAAAATGATAGCGGTGCTCTCCAACTGGTGCTTTTTAATAAGAGGATGACGACTCAACCTAAAAGTAAATAGATAGGCCCTTGAGAGGGAAGCAGGGATTTGTAGAGGTGCCAGAGCTCGATTTTGAAATAGAGATGGATAATATTTTGAGTGGTATACTTTCATTGTCAACATAACAACCAAGAGATCTCGATATCTTCCATGCTACACACATTATAGGCGGTTCCCAAGCAGAATGGTAAAGTTTATACTCCCCCACCACCAACAAGCATCAATCCATGGCTTGCCCGAAACAACAGGTGCCTCCAACGAACAACAATCCTGGGCGAGTTTTGTTTGCAATTATTTTGATTTGATTTGAGCATGGGACTGGGCATCCCGGTGACCAGCCATTTTCTCGTGAGTGAGGAGCGGAGTCCACTCCTCTTGAGAATAACCTGCCTAGCATGGAAGATAGGGACAACCCTGGTTGATACATGAGCTATTCAAGCATACAAAACAGAATTTCATTTGAAGGTTTACAGTTTGGCACATACAAATTTACTTGGAACGGCAGGTAGATACCGCATATAGGAAGGTATGGTGGACTCATATGGAATAACTTTTAGGGTTTATGGAATTGGATGCACAAGCAGTATTCCCGCTTAGTACAAGTGAAGGCTAGAAAGAGACTGGGAAGTGGCCAGCTAGAGAGCGACAACAGTCATGAACATGCATTAAAATTAATCAACACTGAATGCAAGCATGAGTAGGATATAATTCACCATGAACAAAAATATCGTGGAGGCTATGTTGATTTTGTTTCAACTACATGCGTGAACATGTGCCAAGTCAATCCACTTGAATCGTTCGAAGGAGGATACCACCTATCATACCACATCACAACCATTTTAATAGCATGTTGGCACGCAAGGTAAACCATTATAAACTCCTAGCAAATTAAGCATGGCATGAGCAACTATAATATCTAATTGTCATTGCAAACATGTTTCATTCATAATAGGCTGAATCAGGAACGATGAACTAATCATATTTACAAAAACAAGAGAGGAGTTCATACCAGCTTCTCTCATCTCAATCAGTCCATCATATATCGTCATTATTACCTTTCACTTGCACAACCGAATAGTGTGGATAATAATAATAGTGCACGTGCATTGGACTAAGCTGGAATCTGCAAGCATTCAATTCAAGGGAGAAGACAAGGTGATATGGGCTCTTTGTTAGATCAACAATAATGCATATGAGAGCCACTCAACATTTTCATCAAGGTCTTCTCCTCTCGATCCCCAAAGGAAAGAAATAAAACCATTTACACGGGAAAGCTCCCAACAAGCAAAAGAAGAACGAGAAATCTTTTTGGGTTTTCTTTTTAATTACTACTACTACAAGCATGGAAAGTAAACTAGCTAAAAGCTACAACTAAATTTTTTTTCTTAAGGTTTTTCAAACACATAAGAAGAAAGCTTAAAAAGAAAATAAACTAGCATGGATATTACAATGAAAAAGTATGAGCACCGACCACTAGAATGAGTGTGTGAACATGAATGTAATATCAGTGAGAAATACGCACTCCCCCAAGCTTAGGCTTTTGGCCTAAGTTGGTCTATGCCCATGGGTCGAAGCTGCCCTCTCTGGTGTACTGAGGAGGATCCTCAGGATGCCACTGGTTGGCGATCTCCTCCGGATCCCACTGATAAACAGACTGACGATGATGATCAAGTGGTGGCTCCGGCTCGGGCTCTGGAGCTGATTTCAGGCTCCGGTGGGCATGAATGGCCTCCGGCAGAACAAGGTACATGCCTGAAAATATGTTGAACAAAGAAGGGGCAGGCAAGGTAATAGTCTCAAAGTAGTCTTTATCAAATATCAGTCTATAGTTAAACAGCTTCTTCTTATTCTTAACAATAAAATCATGTGCTACCATACTCTTATAATCTAGAAAAATATGAGGCAGCAACTTTTCCTCTTTCTCATAATGCCTAATAAGTATGTTAAAGTGTGCAGCAAGGCGCGAGGCGAAGATGCCTCCTAAGACGGGACCCTTTGTACGGTTCAGATTTAACCGTTTAGCAACAATAGCACCTAAACTAAAAGTGGTATCACGAAACAAAGCATGACAAAAAATAACAATATCAGGGGCACTAAGATTTCCACTGTTCCCGCGACCAATTAGGCATCTACTAGCAAATACTGCAAAGTAACATAGAACAGGAAAATGTATGCTAGTGATTCTTACATCAGAAACTTTCCTCGTTTCCCCTACAACAATCATATCAATAAATCCCTCCACGTCATTACGATGTGGTTCCTCTATGCTGCCCTCAAAGGGTATCCTACAAGCCCGGCAAAAATCATAAAATGACATCTCCTTATGCTCATCATAAAAATAAAATTCCACCGAAGGTGGCGATCTCCTAGCATGGAAATGAAAATTTTGCACAAAAATATTGGTGAGTAGGAGATACTGTTCATGCTGGTCGTGGAGGAAGTCGGTGAGGCCTGCATTCTCAGCCAAATAATAAAAATCTTCATAAATCCTGGCTTCTCTTAAGACCTCATCACAAGGCCATTCACACGGCCGAACCTCCGCAGTGCGAGGGAGATTATATTTGGGCTTCTTATTTTCTTCACTTTGCTTATCCTTCGAGCTTCGGCTCGAAGAACCCCTCAAAAATCTCTTCATCTTATTCTGAAAATTTCTGAAATTTTTAGTAACTCAAAAATAAAAGTGAACCAAACTCAACAAGATTGATAGCAACTACTCCTACAAGTGCCTAGAGGCCATATCATGCAATAGAACTACTTGGGACCAAATAAATTTGACATGCAAGCTCAAGAACAGGATCACCTAAGCAACAAAAAATTGCAATAAATAAAGCACTAGAACAAAAACTAATTGGACCATTGGAGGAGTCACATACCGAAGAACAATCCCCCAAAACAGTTTTGTGAATGAAGCTTTGAGCAAGAAGATCGAAAATGGCAGCAAGATGAGCTAGAACTCGGGTTTGAGCTAGTGGATGATTTTTTCTGGCGGAAGACTAAGTGTGTGGGTGCAAGAATAAGTGGAGGGGGGCACATGGGGTCCACGAGGCAGGGGGTGCGCCCAGGGTGGTAGGGCACGCCCTCCACCCTCGTGGGCACATGGTGAGGCCCTCTGGTGTGTTCTCAGTGCCAATAATTCTTAAATATTTCAGAAAAAATCATATTAAATTTTCAGGGCATTTGGAGAACTTTTATTTTCGGGGTATTTTTTTATTGTAAGGATAATTCAGAAAACAGACATAAAATACTAATTTTGCTTTATTTAATCTAAATAACAGAAAGTAAAAGGAGGGTACAGAGAGTTGTGCTTTCTAACTTCATTCATCTCATGCTCATCAAAAGGAATCCACTAACAAGGTTGATCAAGTCTTGTTAACAAACTCATTCCGAATCGCATGAAACCGTAGAATTTTCGAATAACACTAGGTTACCTCAACGGGGATATGCACATCCCCAACAATAAGAATATCATATTTATTCTTGACAGTAGGAAGAGGAAATTCAAAACCTCCAATAATAATCATTGAAATTTTTCCAATAGAATTGGTACTATGGACTTGAGGTTGTTTCCTCGGAAAGTGTACCCTATGCTCATTACCATTAACATGAAAAGTGACATTGCCTTTGTTGCAATCAATAACAGCCCCTGCAGTATTCAGAAAGGGTCTACCAAGAATAATAGACATACTATCGTCCTCGGGAATATCAAGAATAACAAAGTCCGTTAAAATAGTAACGTTTGCAACCACAACAGGCACATCCTCACAAATACCGACATGTATAGCAGTTGATTTATCAGCCATTTGCAAATATATTTCAGTAGGTGTCAACTTATTCAATTCAAGTCTACGATATAAAGAGAGAGGCATAACACTAACACCGGCTCCGAGATCACACAAAACAGTTTTAACATAGTTTCTCTTAATGGAGCATGGTATAGTTGGTACTCCTGGATCTCCTAGTTTCTTTGGCATTCCACCTTTAAAAGTGTAATTAGCAAGCATGGTGGAAAATTCAGCTTCCGGTATCTTTCTTTTATTAGTAACAATATCCTTCATATACTTAGCATAAGGATTCATTTTAAGCATATCAGTCAAACGCATACGCAAAAAGATAGGTCTAATCATTTCAGCAAAGCGCTCAAAATCCTCATCATCCTTTTTCTTGGATGGTTTAGGAGGAAAGGGAATGGGTTTCTGAACACATGGTTCTCTTTCTTTACCATGCTTCCTAGCAACGAAGTCTCTCTTATCATAACGTTGATTCTTTGATTGTGGGTTATCAAGATCAACAACAGGTTCAATCTCTACATCATTGTCATTGCTAGGTTGAGCATCAACATGAACATCATCATTAATATTATCACTAGGTTCATGTTCATTACCAGATTGTGTTTCAGCATCAGAAATAGAAATATCATTGGGATTCTCAGGTGTGTCAACAACAGGTTCACTAGAAGCATGCAAAGTCCTATCATTTTTCTTTTTCTTCTTCTTAGAAGAACTAGGTGCATCAACATTAGTTCTCTAAGAATCTTGCTCGATTCTCTTAGGGCGGCCCTTAGGATACAAAGGTTCCTAAGTCATTTTACCCCCTCTAGTCATAGCTCTAACAACATTATCATTTTTCTTTATTCAATTCATTGAGAAAATCATTATGAGCTTTAAGTACTTGTTCTACTTGAGTGGTAACCATAGAAGCATGTTTACTAATGAGTTTAAGTTCACCTTTAACTCTAGACATATAATCACTCAAGTGTTCAATCATATAAGCATTATGTTTCAATTGTCTACCAACATAAGCATTCAAGTCTTCTTGCTTAACCATAAAGCCATCAAACTCATCCAAGCATTGGCTAGCAATTTTAGTAGACGGGATTTCACATTTATCAAATCTATAGAGAGAATTTACCTTTACTACCTGTGTCGGGTTATCAAGACCATGTATTTCTTCAATAGGTGGTAAATTCTTAACATCTTCAGCTTTAGTACCTTTTTCATTCATAGATTTCTTTGCCTCTTGCATATCTTCAGGACTGAGAAATAGAATACCCCTTTTCTTTGGAGTTGGCTTAGGAGTTGGTTCAGGAAGTGTCCAATCATTTTCATTACTCAATATATTATTCAATAGCAATTCAGCTTGATCAACAATTCTTTCCCTGAAAACACAACCAGCACAACTATTCAGGTGGTCTCTGGAAGCATCAGTTAGTCCATTATAAAAGATACCAAGTATTTCATTTTTCTTGAGAGGATGATCAGGCAAAGCATTAAGTAATTGGAGAAGCCTCCCCCAAGCTTGTGAGAGACTCTCTTCTTCAATTTGCACGAAATTATATATTTTCCTTAAGGCAGATTGTTTCTTATGAGCGGGGAAATATTTAGCAGAGAAGTAATAAATAATATCTTGGGGACTACGCACACAACCAGGATCGAGAGAATTAAACCATGTTTTAGCATCACCCTTTAATGAGAAAGGAAACAACTTAAGGATAAAGTAATAGCGAGTTTTCTCATCATTAGTGAACAGGGTGGCTATGTCATTTAATTTAGTAAGATGTGCCACAACAGTTTCAGATTCATAGCCATAAAAAGGATCAGATTCAACCAAAGTAATTAACTCAGGGTCGACAGAGAAATCATAATCCTTATCGGAAATAAAGATAGGTGAAGTATAAAAAGCAGGGTCATTTTTCATTCTAGCATTCAAAGACTTTTCTTTAAGCTTAACAAATAATTTCTTAAGATCATATCTATCATTTCAAGCTAAGAAGTCTCTAGCAATTTCTTCATCCATAACATAACCCTCAAGCACAACAGGCAATTCATATCTAGGGGGAGAATCTTCATCATCACTTTCATCAATATTATCAGTTTCAATAATTTCATTCTCTCTAACCCTAGCAAGTTGTTCATCAAGAAATTCACCTAGTGGCACAGTATTATCAAGCATAGAAGTAGTTTCATCATAAGTATCATGCAAAGCAGAAGTGGCATCATCAATAACATGCGACATATCAGATGAATAGCAGGAGTAGGTGTCTCAAGTATTATCAAGTGCAGTTCCTTACCTCCCCTCGTAGTTGAGGGAAAAATCTTGGTTGTTTCATCTTTCAAGTTCCTCATAGTGATCGGTAGATATAAATCCCAAGTGACTCAAAGAATAGAGCTATGCTCCCCGGCAACGGCGCCAGAAAATAGTCTTGATAACCCACAAGTATAGGGGATCGCAACAGTTTTCGAGGGTAGAGTATTCAACCCAAATTTATTGATTCGACACAAGGGGATCCAAAGAATATTCTCAAGTATTAGCAGCTGAGTTGTCAATTCAACCACACCTAGAAACTTAATATCTGCAACAAAGTATTTAGTAGCAAAGTAGTATGATAGTAGAAGTAACAGTAGCAAAAGTAATAGTTTTGGTTTTATAGCGATTGTAACAGTAGCAACGGAAAAGTAAATAAGCAAAGATCAATATATGAAAAGCTTGTAGGCAATGGATCAGTGATGGATAATTATGTCGGATGTGATTCCTCATGCAATAGTTATAACATAGGGTGACACAAAACTAGCTCCAGTTCATCAATGTAATGTAGGCATGTATTCTGAATATAGTCATACATGCTTATGGAAAAGAACTTGCATGACATCTTTCGTCCTACCCTCCCGTGGCAGCGGGGTCCTATTGGAAACTAAGGGATATTAAGGCCTCCTTTTAATAGAGTACCAGACCAAAGCATTAACACATAGTGAATACATGAACTCCTCATACTACGGTCATCACCGATAAGTATCCCGATTATTGTCACTTCGGGGTTAACGGATCATAACACATAATAGGTGACTATAGACTTGCAAGATAGGATCAAGAACTCACATATATTCATGAAAACATAATAGGTTCATATCTGAAGTCGTGGCACTCGGGCCCTAGTGACAAGCATTAAGCATAGCATAGTCATAGCAACATCAATCTCAGAACATAGTGGATACTAGGGATCAAACCTAACAAAACTAACTCGATTACATGATAAATCTCATCCAACCCATAACCGTCCAGCAAGCCTACGATGGAATTACTCATGCACGGCGGTGAGCATCATGAAATTGGTGGAGGAAGGTTGATGATGACGATGGCGACGGATTCCCCTCTCCGGAGCCTCGAACGGACTCTAGACCAGCCCTCCCGAGAGAGATTAGGGCTTGGCGCGGCTCCATATCGTAAAACGCAATGAATCCATCTCTTTGATTTTTTTCTCCCCGAACGTGAATATATAGAGTTGGAGTTGAGGTCGGTGGAGCACCAGGGAGGCCACGAGGCAAGGGGGCGCGCCCCCACCCTCGTGGACAAGGTGTGGGGCCCCTGGCCTTGATTCTTTCACCAATATTTTTTATATATTCCAAACATATTCTCCGTTGATTTTCAGGTCATTCCGTGAACTTTTATTTCTGCACAAAAATAACACCATGGAAATTCTGCTGAAAACAGCGTCAGTCCGGGTTAGTTCCATTCAAATCATGCAAGTTCGAGGCCAAAACAAGGGCAAAAGTGTTTGGAAAAGTAGATACGTTGGAGACGTATCAATGGACTTTTGGAATCACTTGATTATGAATCACTTGATGCTTGCGAACCATGCCTCAAGGGCAAGATGACTAAGACTCCGTTCTCTGGAACAATGGAGCGAGCAACAGACTTGTTGGAAATAATACATACTGATGTATGTGGTCCGATGAGTGTTGAGGCTCGCGGTGGGTGTCTTTATTTTCTGACCTTCACAAATGATTTGAGCAGATATGGGTATATCTACTTGATGAAACATAAGTCTGAAACATTTGAAAAGTTCAAAGAATTTCAGAGTGAAGTGGAAAATCATCGTAACAAGAAAATAAAGTTTCTACTATCTGATCGTGGAGGTGAATATTTGAGTTACGAGTTTGGTCTTCATTTGAAACAATGTGGAATAGTTTCCCAACTCACGCCACCTGGAACACCACAGCGTAATGGTGTGTACGACCGTTGTAATCGTACTTTATTAGATATGGTGCGATCTATGATGTCTCTTACTGATTTACGGCTATTGTTTTGGGGTTATGCTTCATTCATGTTAAATAGGGCACCATCTAAATCCGTTGAGACGACACCATATGCACTGTGGTTTGGCAAGAAACCCCAGTTGTCGTTTCTTAAAGTTTGGGGCTGTGATGCTTATGTGAAAAAGCTTCAACCTGATAAGCTCGAACCCAAATGGGAGAAATGTGTCTTCATCGGATACCCAAAGGAGACTGTTGGTTACACCTTCTATCACAGATCTGAAGGCAAGATATTTGTTGCTAAGAATGGATCCTTTCTAGAGAAGGAGTTTCTCTCAAAAGAAGTGAGTGGGAGGAAAGTAGAACTTGATGAGGTAATTGTATCTGCTCCCTTATTGGAAAGTATTGAAGGAAATATGCCCTAGAGGCAATAATACAATTGTTATTTATATTTCCTTATATCATGATAAATGTTTATTATTCATGCTAGAATTGTATTAACCGGAAACTTAGTACATGTGTGAATACATAGACAAACTGAGTGTCCGTAGTATGCCTCTACTTGACTAGCTCGTTAATCAAAGATGGTTAAGTTTCCTAGCCATGGACATATGTTGTCATTTGATGAACGGGATCACATCATTGGAGAATGATGTGATGGACTAGACCCATCCGTTAGCTTAGCACTATGATCATTTAGTTTATTCCTATTGCTTTCTTCATGACTTATACATGTTCCTATGACTATGAGATTATGCAACTCCCGAATACCGGAGGAACACTTAGTGTGCTATCAAACATCACAATGTAACTGGGTGATTGTAAAGATCCTCTACAGGTGTCTCCTATGGTGTTTGTTGAGTTGGCATAGATCGAGATTAGGATTTGTCACTCCGATTGTCGGAGAGGTATCTTTGGGCCCTCTCGGTAATGCACATCACTATAAGTCTTGCAAGCAATGTGACTAATGAGTCAGTTGCGGGATGATGCATTACGGAACGAGTAAAGAGACTTGCCGATGACGAGATTGAACTAGGTATGATGATACCGACGATCGAATCTCGGGCAAGTAACATATCGATGACAAAGGGAATAACGTATGTTGTTATGCGGTTTGACTGATAAAGATCTTCGTAGAATATGTAGGAACCAATATGAGCATCCAGGTTCCGCTATTGGTTATTGACCGAAGATGTGTCTCGGTCATGTCTACATAGTTCTCGAACTCGTAGGGTCCGCACGCTTAACGTTCGATGATGATTTGTATTATGAGTTATGTTATTTGATGTACCGAAGGTTGTTCAGAGTCCCGAATGAGATCACGGACATGACGAGGATTCTCGAAATGGTCGAGACATAAAGATTGATATATTGGACCATGTTATTCGGACACCGGAAGTGTTCCGGATGGTTTTGGATAAAACCGGAGTGCCGGAGGGGTTATGGACCCCCCCCCCCCGGGGAAGTAATGGGCCTTAGTGGGCCTTAGGGGAGAGAGAGGGCAGTAGCCACGAGGTGGCACATGCCCCTCCCAAGGGGAGCCCGAATAGGACTAGGGGAGGGGGTGCAGCCCCTCTTTCCCTCTCCCTCTCCCTCTCCTTCCTTCTTCTACTACTTGGACTTGGAAAGGGGGGGACAGATTCCTACTTGGAGTAGGATTCCCCCCCTTGGGCGCGCCCCTTGTGGCCGGCCGGCCGGCCGGCCTCCTCTTCCCCTCCTTTATATACAGGGCAGGGGGCACCCCATAGACACACAAGTCGATCTTTAGCCGTGTGCGGTGCCCCCTCCACAGTTTTACACCTCGGTCATATTGTCATAGTGCTTAGGCGAAGCCCTGCATTGGTAACTTCATCATCACCATCAACACGCTGTTGTGCTGACGAAACTCACCCTCGGCCTCGGCTGGATCAAGAGTACGAGGGACGTCGCCGAACTGAACGTGTGCAGATCGCGGAGGTGTCATGCATTCGGTACTTGATCGGTTGGATCGTGAAGACGTTCGACTACATCAACCGCTTAACTAAACACTTCTGCTTTCGGTCTACGAGGGTACATAGACACACTCTCCCATCTCGTTGCTATGCATCTCCTAGATAGATCTTGCGTGATCGTAGGAAAATTTTGAAATACTGCGTTCCCCAACAGTGGCATCCGAGCCAAGTCTATGCGTAGATGTTATATCACGAGTAGAACACAAAGAGTTGTGGGCGATAGTAGTCATACTGCTTACCAGCATGTCATACTTTGGTTCAGCGGTATTGTTGGATGAAGCGGCCTAGACCGACATTACATGACTGTGTTCATGAGACTGGTTCTACTGACGTGCTTCACACACGGGTGGCTAGTGGGTGTCCGTTACTCCAACTTTAGTTGAGTCGAGTGTGATTACGCCCAGTCCTTGTTGAAGGTTAAAACAACACACTTGATGAAAAATCATTATGGTTTTTTGATGCGTAGGTAAGAACGGTTCTTGCTAAGCCTGTAGCAGCCACGTAAAACTTGCAACAACAAAGTAGAGGATGTCTAACTTGTTTTTGCAGGGCATGTGGTGATGTGATATGGTCAAGACGTGATTATAGAAATTGTTGTATGAGATGATCGTGTTTTGTAACAAAGTTATCGGCAACTGGCAGGAGCCATATGGTTGTCGCTTTATTGT
Source organism: Triticum urartu (assembly GCF_003073215.2). NCBI lineage: Eukaryota > Viridiplantae > Streptophyta > Magnoliopsida > Poales > Poaceae > Triticum > Triticum urartu. Next base: position 511,356,069 of record NC_053023.1, on the reverse strand, counting down.
ATGAAATGCAATCGCCATGTAATTGTTTTACTTTATCACTAAGCTGTAGCGATAGTCGTGGAAGTAATAGTTGGCGAGATGACAATGATGCTATGATGGAGATCAAGGTGTCAAGCCGGTGATGATGGTGATCATGACGGTGCTTTGAAGAAGGAGATCAAAGGCACAAGATGATGATGGCCATATCATATCACTTATATTGATTGCATGTGATGTTTATCTTTTATGCATCTATTTTGCTTAGTACGGCGGTAGCATTATAAGATGATCTCTCACTAAATTTCAAGGTATAAGTGTTCTCCCTGAGTATGCACCATTGCTACAGTTCGTCGTGCCGAGACACCACGTGATGATCGGGTGTGATAACCTCTACATTAACATACAATGGGTGCAAGCCAGTTTTGCACAAGCAGAATACTCAGGTTAAACTTGACGAGCCTAGCATATGCAGATATGGCCTCGGAACACTGAGACCGAAAGGTCGAGCGTGAATCATATAGTAGATATGATCAACATAGTGATGTTCACCATTGAAAACTTCTCCATCTCACGTGATGATCGGACATGGTTTAGTTGATATGGATCACGTGATCATTTAGATGACTAGAGGGATGTCTATCTAAGTGGGAGTTCTTAAGTAATATGATTAATTTAACTTTAATTTATCATGAACTTAGTATATGATAGTATTTTGCATGTCTATGTTGTTGTAGATAAATGGCCTATGCTACTGTTCCTTTGAATTTTAATGCGTTCCTAGAGAAAGCTAAGTTGAAAGATCATGGTAGCAAGTAAATGGACTGGGTCCATAACTTGAGGATTATCCTCATTGCTGCATAGAAGAATTACGTCCTGGAAGCACCGCTAGGTGCAAAGCCCGCTGCAGGAGCAACACTAGATATTATGAACATCTGGTAGGGCAAAGCTGATGACTACTCGATAGTTCAGTGTGCCATACTTTACGGCTTAGAATCGGGACTTCAACGAAGTTTTGAACGTCATGGAGCATATGAGATGTTCCAGGAGTTGAAGTTAATATTTCAAGCACATGCCCGAATTGAGAGATATGAAGTCTCCAATAAGTGTTGGGGAACGCAGTAATTTCAAAAAAATTCCTACGCACACGCAAGATCATGGTGATGCATAGCAACGAGAGGGGAGAGTATCGTCTACGTACCATCATAGAGCGCAAGCGGAAGCGTTATGACAACGCGGTTGATGTAGTTGTACATCTTCACGATCGACCGATCTAGCACCAAAGGTACGGCACCTCCGCGATCTGCACACATTCAGCTCGGTGACGTCCCGGAACTCACAATCCAGTAGAGCTTCGAGGGAGAGTTTCGTCAGCACGACAGCGTGATGATGGTGATGATGTTTCTACCGGAACAGGGCTTTGCCTAAGCAGCGCTATGATATGACCGAGGTGGATTATGGTGGAGGGGGGCACCGCACACGGCTAAAAGATCAATGATCAACTTGTGTGTCCATGGGGTGCTCCCCTCCCCCGTATATAAAGGAGTGGAGGAGGGGGAGGGCCGGCCCTCTCTATGGCGTGCCCTAGGGGAGTCCTACTCCCTTCGGGAGTAGGATCCCCCCCCCACTTCCAAATAAGGACTAGGAGAGGAAGGAAGGAGGAGAGAGGGAGGAAGGAAAGGGGGGCCGGCCCCCCTCCCAATTCGGATTGGGCTTGGGGGGCGCGCCTCCCTCTTTTTTCTTCCCTCTCCTCTATCCCACTAAGGCCCAATAAGGCCCATATACTCCCCGGCGAATTCCTGTAACTCTTCGGTACTCCGATAAATACCCGAACCACTCATAACCTTTCCGATGTCCGAATATCGCCTTCCAATATATCGATCTTTACGTCTCGAACATTTCGAGACTCCTCGTCATGTCCCTGATCTCATCCGGGACTCCAAAAAACCTTCGGTATATCAAAACACATAAACTCATAATACCGATCGTCACCGAACGTTAAGCCTACGGACCCTACGGGTTCGAGAACTATGTAGACATGACCAAGACTCATCTCTGGTCAATAACCAATAGCGGAACCTGGATGCTCATATTGGTTCCTACATATTCTACGAAGATCTTTATTGGTCAAACCGCATAACAACATACGTTGTTCCCTTTGTCATCGGTATGTTACTTGCCCGAGATTCGATCATCGGTATTTCAATACCTAGTTCAATCTCGTTACCGGCAAGTCTCTTTACTCGTTCCGTAATGCATCATCCCGCAACTAACTCATTAGTCGCCAAGGCTTATAGTGATGTGCATTACCGAGAGGGCCCAGAGATACCTCTCCGACAACCGGAGTGACAAATCCTAATCTTGATCCATGCCAACTCAACAAACACCATAGGAGACACCTGTAGAGCACCTTTATAATCACCCAGTTATGTTGTGACATTTGGTAGCACACAAAGTGTTCCTCCGGTATTCGGGAGTTGCATGATCTCATAGTCATAGGGACATGTATAGTTATGGAGAAAGCAATAGCAACAAACTAAACGATCGTCGTGCTAAGCTAACGGATGGGTCAAGTCAATCACATCATTCTCTAATGATGTGATCCCGTTAATCAAATGACAACTCATGGCTATGGTTAGGAAACATAACCATCATTGATTCAACGAGCTAGTCAAGTAGAGGAAAACTAGTGACACTCTTTTTGTCTATGTATTCACACATGTACTAAGTTTCCGGTTACAATTCTAGCATGAATAATAAACATTTATCATGATATAAGGAAATATAAATAACAACTTTATTATTGCCTCTAGGGCATATTTCCTTCAGTCTCCCACTTGCACTAGAGTCAATAATCTAGTTCACATCATCATGTGATTTAACACTAATAGTTCACATCTTTATGCGATTAGTTCACATCTCCATGTGACTAACACCCAAAGGGTTTACAAGAGTCAATAATCTAGTTCACATCGCTATGTGATTAACACCCAAGGAGTGATCATGTTTTGCTTGTGAGAGAAATTTAGTCAACGGGTCTGCCACATTCAGAGCCGTATGTATTTTGCAAATTTTCTATGTCTACAATGCTTAGTGATCCACTCCTGGATCACTATTGTACCCTCTTGCCAAACTTATGGTGAGGTACACAATAGGTCTGGTACACAGCATAGCATACTATATAGAACCTATGACTGAGGCATAGGGAATGACTTTTCATTCTCTTTCTGGTCGGGTTTTGAGTCTTTACTCAACTTCGAACACCTTGCAACAGAGGCAAGAACTCCTTCTTTGACTTTTCCATTTTGAAGTACTGATACGCCTCCAATGTATCTATAATTTTTGATTGTTCCATGCTATTATATTATCAACCTTGGATGTTTTATATGCATTTATATGCTATTTTATATGATTTTTGGGACTAACCTATTAACCTAGAGCCCAGTGCCAGTTTCTGTTTTTCCTTGTTTTTGAGTTTTACAGAAAAGGAATACCAAACGGAGTCCAATTGATGTGCCAATTTTGACGATTTTTTATGGACCAAAAGAAGACCCCGGAGTAAAAGAGTTGGTCCAGAAGAGTCCCAGGCCGTCCACGAGGGTGGGGGCGTGCCCACCCCCCAGGCGCGTGGGCCTGCCTCGTGGACGACTCGGGCACCTTCTTGACATGAGACCTACGCCAAAAATTCCTATAAATCCAGAAACCTCCAGAAAATAACCTAGATCGGGAGTTCCGCCGCCAGAAGCCTCCGTAGCCACCGAAAACCAATCTAGACCCGTTTCGGCACCCTGCCGAAGGGGGGAATCCCTCTCCGGTGGCCATCTTCATCATCCCGGCGCTCTCCATGATGAGGAGGGAGTATTTCACCCTCGGGGCTGAGGGTATGTACCAGTAGCTATGTGTTTGATCTCTCTCTCTCTCTCTCGTGTTCTTGAGTCGGCACGATCTTGATGTATCGCGAGCTTTGCTACTATATTTGGATCTTATGATGTTTCTCCCCCTCTATTCTCTTGTGATGAATTGAGTTTTCCCTTTGAAGTTATCTTATCGGATTGAGTCTTTAAGGATTTGAGAACACTTGATGTATGTCTTGCATCTTCTTATCTGTGGTGACAATGGGATATCACATGATCCACTTGATGTATGTTTTGGTGATCAACTTGCGAGTTCCGTGACCTCGTGAACTTATGCATAGGGGTTGGCACATGTTTTCGTCTTGACTCTCCGGTAGAAACTTTGGGGCACTCTTTGAAGTTCTTTGTGTTGGTTGAATAGATGAATCTGAGATTGTGTGATGCATATCGTATAATCATACCCACGGATACTTGAGGTGACATTGGAGTATCTAGGTGACATTAGGGTTTTGATTGATTTGCGTCTTAAGGTGTTATTTTACTACGAACTCTAGGGCTGTTTGTGACACTTATAGGAATAGCCCAACGGATTGATCGGAAAGAATAACTTTGAGGTGGTTTCGTACCCTACAGTAATCTCTTCGTTTGTTCTCCGCTATTAGTGACTCTTTGTTGCATGTTGAGGGATAGTTATGTGATCCAATTATGTTATTATTGTTGAGAGGACTTGCACTAGTGAAAGTATGAACCCTAGGCCTTGTTTTCTAGCATTGCAATACCATTTGTGCTCACTTTTATCACTTGCTACCTTGCTGTTTTTATATTTTCAGATTACAAAAACCTATATCTACCATCCATATTGCACTTGTATCACCATCTCTTCGCCGAACTGGTGCACCTATACAATTTAACATTGTATTGGGTGTGTTGGGGACACAAGAGACTCTTTGTTATTTGGTTGCAGGGTTGTTTGAGAGAGACCATCTTCATCCTATGCTTCCCACGGATTGATAAACCTTAGGTCATCCACTTGAGGGAAATTTGCTCCTGTCCTACAAACCTCTGCACTTGGAGGCCCAACAACGTCTACAAGAAGAAGGTTGTGTAGTAGACAACAACTACTTCAAAATCTTGTCAAGGTATGTACTCATTGAAAAAATACCAAGCGTCTTGATCTATCTCTATAGATCTTGATCCTCAATATGTAAGTAGCTTCATCGAGGTCTTTCTTTGAAAAACTCTTTTCAAACACGCCTTTCTGCTTTCTAGAAAATTCTACATTATTTCCGATCAACAATATGTCATTCACATATACTTATCAGAAATGATGTAGTGCTCCCACTCACTTTCTTGTAAATACAGGCTTCACCGCAAGTCTATATAAAACCATATGCTTTGATCATACTATCAAAGCATACATTCCAACTCCGAGATGCTTGCACCAGTCCATAGATGGATCGCTGGAGCTTGCACAATTTGTTAGTACCTTTAGGATTGACAAAACCTTCTGGTTGCATCATATACAATTCTTCTTTAAGAAAACCATTAAGGAATATAGTTTTGACATCCATTTGCCAGATTTCATAAAATGTGGCAATTGCTAACATGATTCGGACAGACTTAAGCATCACTACGAGTGAGAAAATCTCATCATAGTCAACACCTTGAACTTGTCAAAAACCCTTTTGCGACAATTCAAGCTTTGTGGACAGTAACACTACTATCAGCATTTGTCTTCCTCTTGAAAATCCATTTATTCTCAATGGCTTGCTGATCAATGGGCAAGTCCACCAAAGTCTACACTTTGATCTCATACATGGATCCTATCTCAGATTTCATGGCCTCAAGCCATTTCACGGAATCTGGGCTCATCGTCGCTTCCTCATAGTTCGTAGGTTCGTCATGGTCAAGTAACATGACCTCCAGAACAGGATTACCATACCACTCTGGTGCGGATCTCACTCTAGTTGATCTACGAGGTTCGGTAGTAACTTGATCTGAAGTTACATAATCATTATCAGTATCTTCCTTACTAATTGGTGTAGGAGTCACAGGAATAGATTTCTGTGATGAACTACTTTCCAATAAGGGAGCAGGTACAGTTACCTCATCAAGTACTACTTTCCTCCCACTCACTTATTTCGAGAGAAACTCCTTCTCTAGAAAGGATCCATTCTTAGCAACAAAGATCTTGCCTTCAGATATGTGATAGAAGGTGTACCCAACATTTTCTTTTGGGTATCCTATGAAGACGCACTTCTCCGATTTGGGTTCGTGCTTATCAGGTTGATTTTTTTTACATAAGCATTGCAACCCCAAACTTTAGGAAACGAAAGTTTAGGTTTCTTGCCAAACCATAGTTCATATGGTGTCATCTCAACGGATTTAGATGGTGCCCTATTTAACGTGAATGCAGCTGTCTCTAATGCATAACCCCAAAACGATAGCGGTAAATCAGTAAGAGAGATCATAGATCGCACCATATCTAGTAAAGTGTGATTACGACGTTCGGACACACCATTATGCTGTGGTGTTCCAGGTGGCATGAGTTTGTGAAACCATTCCACATCATTTTAATTTAAGACCAAACTCGTAACTCAAATATTCGTCTTCGCGATCAGATTGTAGAAATTTTATTTTCTTGTTACGATGATTTTCCACTTCACTCTGAAATTCTTTGAACTTTTCAAATGTTTCAGACTTATGTTTCATCAAGTAGATATACCCTTATCTGCTCAAATCATCTGTGAAGGTCAGAAAATAATGATACCCGCCGCGAGCCTCAACACTCATTGGACCGCATACATCAGTATGTATTATTTCCAATAAGTCAGTTGCTCGCTCCATTGTTCCGGAGAACGGAGTCTTAGTCATCTTGCCCATGAGGCATGGTTTGCAAGCATCAAGTTATTCATAATCAAGTGATTCCAAAAGCCCATCAGCATGGAGTTTCTTCATGCGCTTTACACCAATATGACCTAAACGGTAGTGTCACAAATAAGATGCACTATCACTATTAAGTTTGCATCTTTTGGCTTCAATGTTATGAATATGTGTATTACTACGATCGAGATTCAATAAACCATTCACCTTGGGTGTATGACCACAGAAGGTTTTATTCATGTAAACAGAATAACAATTATTCTTTGACTTAAATGAATAACCATGTTGCAATAAACATGATCCAATCATATTATGCTCAACGCAAACACCAAATAACATTTATTTTAAGTTCAACACTAATCCCGAAGGTAAAGGGAGTGTGCGATGGTGATCTTATCAACCTTGGAATCACTTCCAACACTCATCGTCACCTCGCCATTAACTAGTCTCTGTTTATTTTGCAACTCCTGTTTCGAGTTACTACTCTTAGCAACTGAACCAGTATCAAATACCGAGGGGTTTGCTATAAACACTAGTAAAGTACACATCAATAACATGTATATCAAATATACCTTTGTTCACTTTGCCATCCTTCTTATGCGCCAAGTATCTAGGGCAGATCCACTTCCAGTGACCATTTCCTTTGCAGTAGAAGCACTCAGTTTCAGGCTTGGGTCTAGCTTTGGGCTTCTTCATGGGAGTGGCAACTTGCTTACCATTATTCTTGAAGTTCCCTTTCTTTCCCTTGCCCTTTTACTTGAAACTAGTGGTCTTGTCAACCATCAACACTTGATGCTTTTCTTGATTTCCACCTTCGCCGATTTCAGCATCGTGAAGACCTCGGGGAATCGTTTTCGTCATGCCTTGCATATTATATTTCATCACGAAGTTCCAGTAACTTGGTGATAGTGACTAGAGAACTCTGTCAATCACTATCTTATCTAGAAGATTAACTCCCACTTGATTCAAGTGATTGTAGTACTCAGACAATCTGAGCACATGCTCACTGGTTGAGCTATTCTCCTCCATCTTGTAGGCAAAGTACTTGTCAGAGGTCTCATACCTCTCGACTCGGGCATGAGTCTGAAATACCAATTTCAGCTCTTGGAACATCTTATATGCTCTGTGGCGTTCAAAATATTTTTGATGTCCTGGTTCTAAGCCGTAAAGCATGGTGCACTAAACTATCAAGTAGTCATCATACCGAGCTTTGTCAAATGTTCATAACGCATGTATCTGCTCCTGCAATAGGTCTGTCACCTAGCGGTGCATTAAGGACATAATACTTCTGTGCAGCAATGAGGATAACCCTTAGATCACGGAGCTAGTCCACATCATTGCTACTAACATCTTTCAACTCATTTTTCTCTAGGAACATATCAAAAATAAACGGGGAGCTACATCGCAAGCTACTGATCTACAACATAGATATGCAAATACTATCATGACTAAGTTCATGATAAATTAAAGTTCAATTAATCATATTACTTAAGAACTCCCACTTAGATAGAGATCCCTCTAATCATCTGAGTGATCACGTGATCCAAATCAACTAAACCATGTCCGATCATCACGTGAGATGGAGTAGTTTTCAATGGTGAACATCACTATGTTGATCATATCTACTATATGATTCACGCTCGACCTTTCGGTCTCCAGTATTCCGAGGCCATATCTGCATATGCTAGGCTCGCCAAGTTTAACCCGAGTATTCCGCGTGTGCAAAACTGGCTTGCACCCGTTGTATGTGAATGTAGAGCTTATCACACCCGATCATCATGTGGTGTCTCGGCACGACGAACTGTCGCAACGGTGCATACTGAAGGAGAACACTTATACCTTGAAATTTAGTGAGAGATCATCTTAAAATGCTACCGCCGAACTAAGCAAGATAAGATGTATAAAAGATAAACATCACATGCAATCAAAATATGTGACATGATATGGCCATCATCATCTTGTGCTTTTGATCTGCATCTCCAAAGTACTGTCATGATCTTCATTGTTACCGACATGACACCATGATCTCCGTCATCTTGATCTTTTATCAACGTGTCGTCACATGGTCGTCTCACCAGCTATTGCTTTTGCAACTATTTCTATCGCATAGCAATAAAGTAAAGCAATTACATGGCACTTGCATCTTATGCAATAAAGAGACAACCATAAGACTCCTGCCAGTTGCCGATAAGTTTAACAAAACATGATCATCTCATACAGCAATTTATATCTCATCACTTCTTGACTATATCACATCACAACATGCCCTGCAAAAACAAGTTAGACGTCCTCTACTTTGTTGTTGCAAGTTTTACGTGGCTGCTACGGGCTGAGCAAGAACCGTTCTTACCTTGTAACATCCCAAATTTTCAATTTGGAATGTTATACATTAGATCATCATGCATATCATATTTATTTTGCTTTTGGTTTTGAACCTAGAAAATCCTAAGCAACTCAAGGACCCACGGAGAGAGTTGGGGATTTCGTTATTTACATATTTGAGTTTTCTCAAATTTTGTAAACAGGATCAATTGATTTTATTTATTTTATCATCAAATATTTCTATTACAAAAATATGAGAGAGGGAATAAAATGACTTTCCCAAAATATAGAAATATTGAGGATTTAATAAAAAAATCAAATAAAATTTATTTCGGAGTTTTTCGGTATTTTTAATTGAATTTAGGAAAAATGCGCGTTTTTCAAAATTGCATTTAGGGCCCAAATAAATGTTCACTTTATCAGGCTTGATTTTAGAAACCCGGGAAAATTTATTTCATGATTTTTAGAGTCCGTTTAGTATTTTTTTTATTTTTCTTCCGAGCGTAATTATTTAAAAAAAAAACGAAACCGACCTTGGGCCGTACCCGAGCGGGACTCCGCCTGGGGCGCCTTTATATAGCGCCGCACCCGAGCCCCCAGCCCACACCAGCCCCGCGCCCGATCCGCCGGACCCGCCGCCGACTCGCCGAAGTTGCACGCCGCCCGAGATTCGCCGCCGCCTTGACTTCCGTGCCGATTTTTTTTTAAAAAAAGTTATTTTCGATTTTTTAATTATATCAATTATTTTCGGATTAGGTTAATTAACGTTTAATCTGTTCGTCATTTTTCTTTGTCGTCGGATTTTTCGCGGTTATTTTCTGATCGTGATTTCTGATCCGATTTTCGTTTTAGTATAACTTTTCGCTCGTTTATCGGAATCAGGCGATTCAAGCGCCTGGAGTTTCGTCTCGAAACCCTTTTTCCGAATAATCAACTTAAACAAGTTTTTGCTACTGTAAAATTTGACTTAGATCCAGATTACTAGAACGAAGTTGTTTTATTTCGCCGTTTGATTTCTTTTGCTACGTTCGATTTGATTCTTTTTGCAAACCAGGGTTCTTAAGTTGAAATTTCTGGTTAGATCTTCTATTTGAGTTTTACCTGTGCATTAGATGAGTACTTATTGTATGCTTGTTTGTTTGTCTGTGATAACCGGAGTGCGCCGCCTGTTACTTTGAATATCTAGGTTTCGCGGATCATCAGCAAGGCAAGTAACACTTTGATCATACCTTTTTCTACAACCCAGTTTTATTACATTAGATCAATCCTCACACATTGCATGATTAGGATCTAATTAAATTGTGGGATGGGAAGTAGATGAGGTAGTATCTATTACCTGTTTATTATCAAACCTTTGGGAGTTACTTCTGCGTTTGCTTATTATGCCATGCTATGCTAGTAGACGTGGATTGGGTGAGTGATATCCATGACAGATGTGAGATGGTTAATTAATGGTTTATCTAAGGTGGCAACTTAAACACACATCTGGGTGGATTGAAGCACCTGGGTATTTCAGGACTTGCCTGTTTTTTTTGGACCACCACCCAGGCTCAAAGGGATCATGAGATTATTCATACTAGAAACTTCCGTGTGCAGCCACAAGCCATTATGGGCTCTGGCATAGTTGAGTAAGTCGTGCGAACTCTTACAGGGTAGACTTGCAGATGTAGGGGAAAGTAGGTGTACCGGTCTATCCATCGTAAGGTGCTAGCATTTCTGAAAGACTGTGTCTCGGTCATCCGTTTCTCAAACACTATGTAGTGTGAGAAATCCAACGGAGGCGATCGAGTCTTGTGGGGAAAAGTGCGCAAACCTCTGCAGAGTGTAACGAACTAATCATGGTTAGCCGTGTCCCCGGTTATGGACATCTTGAGTATCTAGTACCTGGATTATCATGTGAATCTCAACATGTTACTCTAAAGTTAATTTTGTTGGGTTTAATGATGTTATTTTAATTGGGATTGAGAATGCTGTCAACCATTCTCAATGTTTAACAACCACCATGATAGTAATTAAATTTATTTCTTTGAAGTAGGGAAAAATTGGCTTTACGCAAAAACTGTAACCATAGAGCTTTCCACCAGCCAAATATGCATATAGTATAGCTGTTTCATTCCATTACTCTCTATGTGTTACCTTGCTAGCATATTCCATGTGCTGACCCATTTTCGGGCTGCAACGTTAATGTTGCAGACTTTTCAGACGATGATTAAGGAGTTTTTAGGTCGTGGTTCTGTACTCAGTGATGCCGTTGGAGTTGATGGACTCACTTATCTTCCAAGCCTTCCGCTGTTATCGTTATTAGATGGCCTTAAGCCATATTTATTGTAATAAGTTCTCTTTTAAGACACCCGATGTAATAAGTGTGTGATTGCTACTCTGCTATAAATTCTTCGAGTACTGTGTGGTGTCAGCATTACTGATCCAGGGATGACACCGGAGCACAGAGATCAGACTGTTTGAGGTTTGGTCGCTACAGAGATGGTATCAGAGCACACGCTGACTATAGGACACGACCACTAAGCTAAAAGACCTAGATCACTACTCACTCTCTTCTCTTCTGACTTCTCATCTTTTCTACTCTTTAGGATGGTGGATGCAAGGAACAAGTTCACACAACCAGATGAAGATACACCCTTTGGACGCCACTTGAAGGAAGTCACTAGATACCTGAACATAGGAATACCAAGCTTCACGGGAACCTACAATGCCACTTTACCTGAAGAAGAGCGCTGGATGATTCAAGTTCAAGTTCCAGGAAGGACGTTCATGCCAGTCACTGAGCCCATAGAATTTTCTTTTGATGCACCAACTTGGAGTCTAGGAAAGAGTATGGCAGCTCACATCGCCATGGGACGCATTGGAGAAGTCTACCGCAAGGATCTCAAGGATACTATCTACCAGATTTGTGGGCGCCGAGATGAACACTGGGAGATGATCAGCACTAGGAAGGATAGATCAATCGCAGATTTTATCCAGGAGCTAAACCAGCACATTCGACGACAGGAGAACCAGATGTGCACCGACATGATAGATCTGAAGAAGGCAAAGACTAGAATCAAGGAACTGGAGGAAGAACTCAAGGCTACATGTGAAGATTATGAAGAGGAAATTGAAGTATTGGTGGAGAAGAATGACGACTTGATCAAGAAGATTGGAATATTTATGGGAGGCCCTATGCCCATAGATGAAGACGAAGAACCCAAGGAGATTAGCCCGGAAGACTACATCATTATTGACGGCACCGACTCGGAACAAGATAGTAGCAATGATGACTATGTTGATGAAGCAGGAGCAGATATCATGGAGTCTACAACTGTAGAATATTTCTAGTAGACCACCTCATCAGTAGTAGTAGTCCACCATGTAAATTTAGTAGTCCGAGCACTCTTGCGATAGCTAGATCGATTGTATGCCTTTGTTTGTTTGAATGTAGTGAATTGTTTGCTTTTGCCTCATGTGCATATGGGTAGTGTTTTCTCTTTAGACCCCCTCTATTCTTATATCTCATCTTTTCTAAACCCTCAGATGCCTCCGAGACGTGACCCCGGATTTGCCTTTCCGCTGGAGCTCACCCAGTTGATCCAGTAGCAGAACACCTTGATGCAGTTGCTAGTTCAGAATCAGAATCAGGGAAACAACAACAACCCACCACCACCACCACCTGTTGACCACTTAGCCCGTTTTCTTAGGCTGAATCCGCCGGTGTTTTCCAGTAGCACCGAGCCGATAGTAGCAGATGATTGGCTCCGCAAGACAGCTAGGGAGTTGACCACAGCTGGATGCACAAATGCGGAGAAGGTGAAGTTTGCCGCACATCAGTTAGAAGGACCCGCAGCATCCTGGTGGGATTCACAGCCACCTTCCCAGTCGACACTGTCACATGGGACCAGTTTCAGCAGGCTTTTCGTACTGCCCATGTTTCAGCAGGAGCAATGGCCATGAAGAAGCATGAGTTTCGTAACTTGCGCCAAGGAGGACGGACAGTTGGCCAGTATGTGGAGGAGTTTAGTAAGCTAGCACGTTATGCCCAAGATGACGTTGCTACGGATGCAGCTAAGCAGGAGAAATTCCTGGAAGGATTGAATGATGAGTTGAGTATGCAGTTGATGGTAGCCACCTTCAGCAACTACCAGGAGTTGGTAGATCGTGATCTTATGATTGAAGGGAAGCAGCAGCAAATTGAGAACCACAAGAGGAAGTATGGACAAGGAAAGTATAATTCAGGAGCTCAGCAGAAGCCACGTTTTACCCCTAGACCGGGAGGACATTTTCAGCATACCCATGGAGTAGGTAGCTCGCACAATCACAATGGCACCAAGAATAGTAACAGGAATGGAGGAAGCAATGGACAGAACCGCAGCACCCCATCAACCCCAGCCAAGAGAGATCTGAGTCAAGTCACCTGTTTCAAGTGTTCCAAGACTGGACATTATGCTAATGAATGTCCTGAAGGCCAAAACGGCAATGGAAGCTCTGGAAAGAAGCCGAACCCTTTCAACAGGGGACAGGTGAACCACGTTAATGTGGAGGAGGTTGAAGCTCAGCCCGATGCAGTAATAGGTAAGTTTTTGGTTAAGTCATTTACTGCACTCGTTCTTTTTGATACTGGTGCATCGCATTCATAAATATCAAGGGGATTTGTGGAAAAGTATAGCCTGCCCACTAGGGTTCTTAAAACACCTATGCTAGTAAGCTCGCCAGGAGCAGAGTACATGGACGGACAAGGATGTTTTCAAGTCCCATTAAGTATAGGAAGGCATGTTTTCCCAACGGATTTAATTATTCTGGAATCCCAAGGTTTGGATGTAATTCTCGGTATGGATTGGCTGTCGATGTATGGAGGAAACATCGATTGCGTCAGCAAGACAATTTTGCTCACAACGCTAGAAGGAAGAAGGATCAAGTATGTATCCCGACATGCGCCAAACAGGACACAAGTAAATTCCTTATCAGGAGTTGTGCAGGAGGAAGTACCAGTGGTAAAGGATTTTCCTGATGTATTTCCCGAAGAGTTGCCAGGCATGCCACCGGATAGAGACATTGAGTTTTTGATTGAGCTTTTGCCAGGCACTGGGCCAATATCGAAGCGACCATATAGGATGCCCGCAAAAGATTTGGTGGAAATTAAGAAGTAGATTAAGGAGTTACTGGATAAAGGTTACATTCGCCCAAGTTCTTCGCCTTGGGGATCACCAGTACTTCTAGTGGAGAAGAAGGATGGATCGTTAAGAATGGTTGTTGATTATCGAGGATTGAACGAAGTAACAATCAAAAACAAGTACCCGCTACCAATGATCAATGATTTGTTTGATCGATTGCAAGGGGCTAAAGTGTTTTCCAAGATCGATTTGCGATCAGGGTACCATCAGTTGAAGATTCGAGAGCAGGACATACCTAAGACAGCTTTTACCACCAGGTATGGGCTGTATGAGTATACCGTTATGTCATTTGGTCTGACTAACGCGCCTGCCTATTTTATGAACATGATGAACAAAGTGTTTATGGAGTTTTTGGATAAGTTCGTCATAGTGTTCATTGATGATATCCTGGTTTATTCGAAGAATGAAGAGGAGCATATGGAGCATTTGCGTTTGGTACTTGGAAAGCTCAGAGAACATCAATTATATGCCAAGTTCAGCAAATGTGAGTTTTGGTTGAAGGAAGTAGGATTCCTTGGACACGTTATATCCGGAGAAGGTATAGCAGTAGATCCCGCTAAAGTTGAAACCGTGACCAAGTGGGAAGCCCCAACTACCGTTGGAGAGATCCGGAGTTGTCTTGGACTCGCAGGATACTACCGGAGATTTATTGAGAACTTCTCAAAGATTGCGAAGCCTATGACGGAGTTGCTGAAGAAGGATACTAAGTTCAAATGGACTGAGGAGTGTGAGGCTAGTTTCCAGAAATTGAAGAACCGTTTGGTTACCTCACTAGTGTTGATTTTGTCAGATCAGACCAAGGATTATGAGGTGTATTGCGACGCTTCACGTCGAGGACTTGGAGTAGTGCTTATGCAGGAAGGGAGAGTTGTTTCGTATGCTTCACGACAACTGAAGCCTCACGAATTGAATTATGCCACGCATGATTTGGAGTTAGCAGTCGTAGTGCATGCATTGAAGACATGGAGACATTTCCTCATTGGAAATCATTGTGAGGTGTACACGGATCATAAGAGTTTGAAGTATATTTTCACGCAGAAGGAGTTGAACCTCAGACAAAGGAGATGGTTGGAGCTCATCAAGGATTATGATATGAAATTACATTACATTACCATCCCGGAAAAGCTAATGTAGTAGCTGATGCATTAAGCTGCAAGAGCCATGTCAATACGTTAATGAAGGGAGAAATACCCAAGGAGTTAGCAGAAAATCTTCGTGAACTATGTTTGGAAATAGTTCCAAGAGGCTATGTAGCCGCATTGGAAATTCAGTCAACTTTGATGGATAGAATCAGAGAAGCTCAAAAAGCTGACAAAGAGATTGCCGCTATAAAGGAGAAACTGAGCAAAGGAAAAGCTAAAGGATTTCGTGAGGATGAGCATGACACCCTATGGTTTGAAGACCGTGTTTATGTACCCAATGACCCGGAAATCAGAAAGTTGATTCTGCAAGAGGCACATGATTCACCGTATTCGATTCACCCAGTAAATACTAACATGTATTTGGATTTGAAGGATATTTTCTGGTGGACCGGAATAAAGAAGGATATTGCGGAGTATGTAGCAGTTTATGACGTATGTCAGAGAGTAAAGGCAGAGCATCAGAAGCCAGCAGGATTGTTGCAACCATTGCCGATACCCGAATGGAAGTGGGATAAGCTAGGCATGGATTTTATCATGGGATTACCAAGGACTCGTTCAGGCTATGACTCAATTTGGGTTGTAGTTGATCGATTAACGAAGGTAGCTCATTTCATCCCAGTAAAGACCACTTACACCAGTGCTAAGTTGGCAAAGATATACATGACCAGGATCGTATGTTTGCATGGAGTTCCGAGGAGCATCGTATCAGATAGAGGAACCCAGTTTACCTCAAAGTTCTGGAAGCAGTTGCATGAGACTTTGGGTACTAGGTTAGAATTTAGTACAGCTTTTCATCCGCAGACAGATGGACAGACCGAGAGAGTCAATCAGATTTTGGAGGATATGCTGAGAGCTTGTGCGCTAGATTATGGATCTAGTTGGGACGATAATTTGCCATGTGCAGAGTTCTCTTACAATAATAGCTATCAGACTAGTTTGAAGATGGCCCCTTTCGAAGCTCTGTATGGAAGGAGGTGCAGGACACCGTTGTCATGGGACGAAGTTGGAGACCGCCAGTTATTTGGACCAGATCTGATTAAAGAGTCTGAACAGAAGGTGAAGTTGATTCGCGATAGGCTCAAGGTAGCCCAGTCCAGGCAGAAGAGCTACGCAGATTCTAAACGCAAGGAGACAGTTTACGAAGTCGGAGACAGAGCTTATCTTCGAGTATCCCCACTTCGAGGGATTAAGCGCTTTGGAGTTAAGGGGAAGTTAGCGCCACGATTTGTAGGGCCATATCGAGTTTTGGAGCGTATGGGAGAAGTGGCCTACAAGTTGGAATTGCCAGAAGGATTGACAGGAGTTCATGATGTGTTCCACGTTTCTCAGTTGAAGAGGTGTCACGCGGAGATGGCTGACATACCTTTGAGAGACACAGTGCCATTAGAAGCAATTCAGTTGGATAACAATTTAACCTATGAGGAGAAACCAGTCAAGATTCTCGAGTTTGCCAGCCGAGTCACTCGCAGCAAGGTTATCAAGTTTTGCAAAGTTCAGTGGAGCCACCACACGGAGGATGAAGCCACCTGGGAGCGAGAGGAAGATTTGCTCAAGGACCACCCTCACCTATTTTCTAGCCAACCCGAATCTCGAGGGCGAGATTCATCTTAAGGGGGGTAGGTTTGTAACATCTCAAATTTTCAATTTGGAATGTTATACATTAGATCATCATGCATATCATATTTATTTTGCTTTTGGTTTTGATCCTAGAAAATCCTAAGCAACTCAAGGACCCACGGAGAGAGTTGGGGATTTTGTTATTTACATATTTGAGTTTTCTCAAATTTTGTAAACAGGATCAATTAATTTTATTTATTTTATCATCAAATATTTCTATTACAAAAATATGAGAGAGGGAATAAAATGACTTTCCCAAAATATAGAAATACTGAGGATTTAATAAAAAAATCAAATAAGATTTATTTCGGAGTTTTTCGGTATTTTTAATTGAATTTAGGAAAAATGCGCGTTTTTAAAAATTGCATTTAGGGCCCAAATAAATGTTCACTTTATCGGGCTTGATTTTGGAAACCCGGAAAAATTTATTTCATGATTTTTGGAGTCCGTTTAGTATTTCTTTTTATTTTTCTTCCGAGCATAATTATTTAAAAAAAACGAAACCGACCTTGGGCTGTATCCGAGCAGGACTCCGCCCGGGGCGCCTTTATATAGCGCCGCACCCGAGCCCCCAGCCCACACCAGCCCCGCGCCCGATCCGCCGGACCCGCCGCCGACTCGTCGGAGTTGCATGCCGCCCGAGGTTCGCCGCCGCCTCGACTTCCGTGCCGATTTTTTTTTAAAAAAAATTCTTTTTCGTCAGTTTTATTTTCGAATTTTTTTATTTTAATTATTTCAATTATTTTCGGATTAGGTTAATTAACGTTTAATCTGTTCGTCGTTTTTCTTTTTCGTCGGATTTTTCGCGGTTATTTTCTGATCGCGATTTCTGATCCGATTTTCGTTTTAGTATAACTTTTCGCTCGTTTATCGGAATTAGACGATTCAAGCACTTGGAGTTTCGTCTCGAAACCCTTTTTCCGAATAATCAACTTAAACAAGTTTTTGCTACTGTAAAATTTGACTTAGATCCAGATTACTAGAACAAAGTTGTTTTCTTTCGCCGTTTGATTTCTTTTGCTACGTTCGATTTGATTATTTTTGCAAACCAGGGTTCTTAAGTTGAACTTTCTGGTTAGATCTTCTATTTGAGTTTTACCTGTGCATTAGATGAGTACTTATTGTATGCTTGTTTGTTTGTCTGCGATAGAATACCCGGAGTGCGCCGCCTGTTACTTTGAATCTCTAGGTTTCGCGGATCATCAGCAAGGCAAGTAACACTTTGATCATACCTTTTTCTACAGCCCAGTTTTATTGTATTAGATCAATCCTCACACATTGCATGATTAGGATCTAATTAAATTGTGGGATGGGAAGTAGATGAGGTAGTACCTATTACCTGTTTATTATCAAACCTTTGGGAGTTACTTCTGCGTTTGCTTATTATGCCATGCTATGCTAATAGACGTGGATAGGGTGAGTGATATCCATGACAGATGTGAGATGGTTAATTAATGGTTTATCTAAGGTGGCAACTTAAACACACATCTGGGTGGATTGAGGCACCTGGGTATTCCAGGACTTGCCTGTTTTTTTTGGACCGCCACCCAGGCTCAAAGGGATCATGAGATTATTCATACTAGAAACTTCCGTGTGCAGCCACAAGCCATTATGGGCTCTGGCATAGTTGAGTAAGTCGTGCAAACTCTTACAGGGTAGACTAGCAGATGTAGGGGAAAGTAGGTGTACCGGTCTATCCATCGTAAGGTGCTAGCATTTCTGAAAGACTTTGTCTCGGTCATCCGTTTCTCAAACACTATGTAGTGCGAGAAATCCAACGGAGGCGATCGAGTCTTGTGGGGAAAAGTGCGCAAACCTCTGCAGAGTGTAACAAACTAATCATGGTTAGCCGTGTCCCCGGTTATGGACATCTTGAGTATCTAGTACCTGGATTATCATGTGAATCTCAACATGTTACTCTAAAGTTAATTTTGTTGGGTTTAATGATGTTATTTTAATTGGGATTGAGAATGCTGTCAACCATTCTCAATGTTTAACAACCACCATGATAGTAATTAAATTTATTCCTTTGAAGTAGGGAAAAATTGGCTTTACGCAAAAACTGTAACCATAGAGTTTTCCACCAGCCAAATATGCATATAGTATAGCTGTTTCATTCCATTACTCTCTATGTGTTACCTTGCCAGCATATTCCATGTGCTGACCCGTTTTCGGGCTGCAACGTTAATGTTGCAGACTTTTCAGACGACGATTAAGGAGTTTTTAGGTCGTGGTTCTATACTCAGTGATGCCGTTGGAGTTGATGGACTCACTTATCTTCCAAGCCTTCCGCTGTTATCGTTATTAGATGGCCTTAAGCCATATTTATTGTAATAAGTTCTCTTTTGAGACACCCGATGTAATAAGTGTGTGATTGCTACTCTGCTATAAATCCTTCGAGTACTGTGTGGTGTCAGCATTACTGATCCAAGGATGACACCAGAGCACAGAGATCAGACTGTTTGAGGTCTGGTCGCTACATACCTATGCATCAAAAAACCACAACGCGGTATAGTGATTGCTTTTTGATCTTCAGAAAGAAACATGTTCATTGAATCCAATTCAACTAAAGTTGGAGAAACTGACACCCACCAGCCACCTGTGTGCGAAGCACGTCGGTAGAACCAGTCTCGCGTAAACGTACGTGTAATGTCGGTCTGGGCCGCTTCATCCAACAATACCGCCGAATCAAGAAACAACTAGTGACGGCAAGCAATATGTATATACCCACGCCCACAACTCCTTTGTGTTCTACTCGTGCATATAACATCTACGCATAAACCTGGCTCGGATGCCACTATTGGGGAACGCAGTAATTTCAAAAAAAATTCCTACGCACACGCAAGATCATGGTGATGCATAGCAACGAGAGGGGAGAGTATCATCTACGTACCCTCGTAGACCGTAAGTGGAAGCGTTATGACAACGCGGTTGATGTAGTTGTACGTCTTCATGATCGACCGATCTAGCACCGAAGATATGGCACCTCCGCGATCTGCACACGTTCAGCTGGTGACGTCCCGTGAACTCACGATCCAGTAGAGCTTGGAGGGAGAGTTTCGTCAGCACGACGGCGTGATGACGGTGATGATGTTGCTGCCGAAACAGGGCTTCGCCTAAGCACCGCTACGATATGACCGAGGTGGATTATGGTGGAGGGGGCACCACACACGGCTAAAAGATCAATGATCAACTTGTGTGTCCATGGGGTGCCCCATCCCCCGTATATAAAGGAGTGGAGGAGGGGGAGGGCCAGCCCTCTCTATGGCGCGCCCTAGGGGAGTCCTACTCCCTCCGGGAGTAGGATCCCCCCCCTCCAAATAGGAGTAGGAGAGGAAGGAAGGAGGAGAGAGGGAGGAAGGAAAGGGGGGACGGCCCCCCTCCCAATTCGGATCGGGCTTGGGGGCGTGCCTCCCTCTTTTTCCTTCCCTCTCCTCTGTTCCACTAAGTCCCAATAAGGCCCATATACTCCCTGGCGAATTCCTGTAACTCTCGGTACTCCAATAAATACCCGAACCACTCAGAACCTTTCCGATGTCCGGATATAGCCTTCCAATATATCGATCTTTATGTCTCGAACATTTCTAGACTCCTCGTCATGTCCCTGATCTCATCCGAGACTCCGAACAACCTTCGGTACATCAAAACACATAAACTCATAATACCAATCATCATTGAACGTTAAGCGTGCGGACCCTACAGGTTCGAGAACTATGTAGACATGACCGAGACTTGTCTCCGGTCAATAACCAATAGCGGAACCTGGATGCTCATATTGGTTCCTACATATTCTACGAAGATCTTTATCGATCAAACCGCATACAACATACGTTGTTCCCTTTGTTATCGGTATGTTACTTGCCCGAGATTCGATCATTGGTATCTCAATACCTAGTTCAATATCATTACCGGTAAGTCTCTTTACTCGTTCTGTAATGCATCATCCCGCAACTAACTCATTAGTCACATTTCTTGCAAGGCTTATAGTGATGTGCATTACCGAGAGGGCCCAGAGATACCTCTCCGACAATCGGAGTGACAAATCCTAATCTTGATCCATGCCAACTCAACAAACACCATCAGAGACACCTGTAGAGCACCTTTATAATCACCCAGTTACGTTGTGACGTTTGGTAGCACACAAAGTGTTCCTCCGGTATTCGGGAGTTGCATGATCTCATAGGCATAGGAACATGTATAGTTATGGAGAAAGCAATAGCAACAGACTAAACGATCGTCGTGCTAAGCTAACGGATGGGTCAAGTCAATCACATCATTCTCTAATGATGTGATCCCGTTAATCAAATGACAACTCATGTCTATGGTTAGGAAACATAACCATCATTGATTCAACAAGCTAGTCAAGTAGAGGTAAACTAGTGACACTCCGTTTGTCTATGTATTCACACATGTACTAAGTTTCCGGTTAATAAAATTCTAGCATGAATAATAAACATTTATCATGATATAATGAAATATAAATAACAACTTTATTATTGCCTCTAGGGCATATTTCCTTCAATAAGTTCTATAGCTGCAAGATGGAGGAGAATAGTTCTCTCAGTGAACATATACTCAAAATATCTGGGTACCACAACCACTTGACTCAACTGGGAGTTAATCTTCCTGATGATAGTGTCATTGACAGAGTTCTTCAATCACTGCCACCAAGCTACAAAATATTCGTGATGAACTATAATATGCAAGGGATGGATAAGACAATTCTCGAGTTTTTCGCAATGCTAAAAGCTGCGGAGGTAGAAATCAAGAAGGAGCATCAAGTGTTGATGGTCAACAAGACCACTAGTTTTATGAAGAAGGGCAAAGGGAAGAAGGGGAACTTCAAGAAGAATGGCAAACAAGTTGCTGCTCAAGTGAGGAAGCCCAAGTCTGGACCTAAGCCCGAGACTGAGTGCTTCTACTGCAAAGTGACTGGTCACTGGAAGTGGAACTGTCCCAAGTATTTGGCGGATAAGAAGGATGGCAAAGTGAAACGTATATTTGATATACATGTTATTGATGTGTACCTTACTAAATGCTCGCAGTAGCGCCTGCGTATTTGATACTGGTTATGTTGCTCATATTTGCAACTCGAAACAGGGGCTATGGATTAAGCGAATATTGGCTAAGGACGAGGTGACGATGTGCGTGGGAAATTGTTCCAAAGTCGATGTGATCGCGGTCGGCACACTACTTCTACATCTACCTTCGGGATTAATATTAGACCTAAATAATTGTTATTTGGTGGCAGCGTTAAGCATGAACATTATATCTAGATCTTGTTTGATGCGAGACAGTTATTCATTTAAATCAGAGAATAATGATTGTTCTATTTATATGAGTAATATCTTTTATGGTCATGCACCCTTGATGAGTGGTCTATTTTTATTGAATCTCGATAGTAGTGATACACACATACATAGTATTGAAGCCAAAAGATATAAGTTTAATAATGATAGTGCAACTTATTTGTGGCACTGTCGTTTAGGTCATATTGGTGCAAAGCGCATGAAGAAACTCCATACTGGTGGGCTTTTGGAATCACTTGATATTTGTGAACCATGCCTCATGGGCAAGATGACTAAAACTCCGTTCTCCGGAACAATGGAACGAGGTACAGACTTATTGGAAATAATACATACTGATGTATGCGGTCCGATGAGTGTTGATGCTCGTGGCGGGTATCGTTATTTTCTAACCTTCATAGATGATTTGAGCATATATGGGTATATCTACTTGATGAAACATAAGTCTGAAACATTCGAAAAGTTCAAAGAATTTCAAAGGGAAGTGGAAAATCATCATAACAAGAAAATTAAGTTTCTACGATCTAATCATGGAGGTGAATATTTGAGTTATGAGTTTGGTCTTCATTTGAAACAATGCGGAATAGTTTCGCAACTAACGCCACCTGGAACACCACGACATAATGGTGTGTCCGAACATCGTAACCGTACTTTCTTAGATATGGTGCGATCTATGATGTCTCTTACTGATTTACCGCTATCATTTTGGGGTTATGCTTTAGAGACGGCTGCATTCACGTTAAATAGGGCACCATCGAAATCCGTTGAGATGACACCATATGAACTGTAGTTTGGCAAGAAACCCAAGTTGTCGTTTCTTAAAGTTTGGAGCTGCGATGCTTATGTGAAAAAGCTTCAACCTGATAAGCTCGAACCCAAATCGGAGAAATGTGTCTTCATAGGATGCCCAAAGGAGACTGTTGGGTACACCTTCTGTCACAGATCCTAAGGCAAGATATTTGTTGCTAAGAATGGGTCCTTTCTAGAGAAGGAGTGAGTGGGATGAAAGTAGAACTTGATGAGGTAACTGTACCTGCTCCCTTATTGGAAAGTAGCTCATCACAGAAATCAGTTCCAGTGATTCCTACACCAATTAGTGAGGAAGCTAATGATGATGATCATGAAACTTCTGATCAAGTTACTACTGAACCTTGTAGGTCAACCAGAGTAAGATCCGCACCATAGTAGTACGGTAATCCTGTTCTAGAGGTCATGTTACTTGGCCATGACGAACCTACGAACTATGAGGAAGCGATGATGACCCCAGATTCCGCAAAATGGCTTGATGCCATGAAATCTGAGAGGGGATCCATGTATGAGAACAAAGTATGGACTTTGGTTGACTAGCCCGATGATCGGCAAGCAATAAAGAATAAATGGATCTTCCGGAAGAAGACTGACGCTGACGGTAATGTTACTGTCTACAAAGCTCGGCTTGTTGCAAAAGGTTTTTGACAAGTTCAAGGAGTTGACAACGATGAGACCTTATCACCTGTAGCAATGCTTAAGTCTGTCCGAATCATGTTAGCAATTGCCGCATCTTATGATTATGAAATTTGGCAAATGGATGTCAAAATTGCATTCCTCAATGGACATCTTAAAGAAGAGTTGTATATGATGCAACCGGAAGGTTTTGTCGATCCAAAAGGTGCTAACAAAGTGTGCAAGCTCCAGCGGTCCATTTATGGACTGGTGCAAGTATCTTAGAGTTGGAATATACGGTTTGATAGTGTGATCAAAGCATATGATTTTATACAGACTTTTGGAGAAGCCTGTATTTACAAGAAAGTGAGTGGCAGCTATGTAGCATTTCTGATATTATATGTGGATGACATATTTGTTGATCAGAAATGATACTGAATTTCTGAATAGCATAAAAGGATACTTGAATAAGAATTTTTCAATGAAAGACCTCGGTGAAGCTGCTTATATATTGGGCATCAAGATCTATAGAGAAAGATCAAGACGCTTAATTGGACTTTCATAAAGCACATACCTTGATAAAGTTTTGAAAAGTTCAAAATGGATCAAGCAAAGAAAGGGTTCTTGCCTGTGTTACAAGGTGTGCAGTTGAGTCAGAGTCAATGCCTGACCACTGCAGAAGATAGAGAGAAAATGAAAGTCATTCCCTATGCCTCAGCCATAGGTTCTATCATGTATGCAATGTTGTGTACCAGACCTGATGTGTGCCTTGCTATTAGTTTAGCAGGGAGGTACCAAAGTAATCCAGGAGTGGATCACTGGACAACTGTCAAGAACATCCTGAAATACCTGAAAAGGACTAAGGATATGTTTCCCGTTTATGGAGGTGACAAAGAGCTCGTCGTAAACGGTTACGTCGATGCAAGCTTTGACACTGATCCAGATGACTCTAAGTCACAAACCGGATACATATTTTTATTGAATGGTGGAGCTCTCAGTTGGTGTAGTTCTAAGCAGAGCGTCGTGGCGGGATCTATGTGTGAAGCGGAATACATAGCTGCTTCGGAAGCAACAAATGAAGGAGTCTGGATGAAGGAGTTCATATCCGATCTAGGTGCCAAAGTAATCCAGGAGTGGATCACTAGACATCGGTCAAAACCATCCTAAAATACCTTAAAAGGACTAAGGATATGTTTCTCGTTTATGGAGGTGACAAAGAGCTTGTCGTAAATGGTTACGTCGATGCAAGCTTTGATACTGATCCGGACGATTCTAAATCGCAAACCGGATACGTGTTTATATTGGGCGGTGGAGCTGTCAATTGGAGCGGTTCTAAACAATGCGTCGTGGCGGGATCTACGTGTGAAGCGGAGTACATAGCTGCTTCAGAAGCAGCAAATGAAGGAGTCTGGATGAAGGAGTTCATATCCGATCTAGGTGTTATACCTAGTGCATCGGGTCCAATGAAAATCTTTTGTGACAATACTGGTGCTATTGCCTTGGCAAAGGAATCCAGATTTCACAAGAGAACCAAGCACATCAAGAGACGCTTCAATTCCATCCGGGATCAAGTCCAGGTGGGAGACATAGAGAATCGCAAGATACATACGGATCTGAATGTTGCAGACCAATTGACTAAGCCTTTTCCACGAGTAAAACATGATCAGCACCAAGACTCCATGGGTGTTAGAATCATTACTATGTAATCTAGATTATTGACTCTAGTGCAAGTGGGAGACTAAAGGAAATATGCCCTAGAGGCAATAATAAAGTTGTTATTTATATTTCCATATATCATGATAAATGTTTATTATTCATGCTAGAATTGTATTAACAGGAAACTTAGTACATGTGTGAATACATAGACAAACAGAGTGTCCCTAGTATGCCTCTACTAGACTAGCTCGTTAATCAAAGATGGTTAAGTTTCCTAACCATAGATATGTGTTGTCATTTGATGAACGGGATCACATCATTAGAGAATGATGTGATGGACAAGACCCATCCGTTAGCTTAGCATACTGATTGTTTAATTTTATTTCAATTGCTTTCTTCATGACTTATACATGTTCCTCTGACCATGAGATTATGCAACTCCAGAATACCGGAGGAACACCTTGTGTGCTATCAAACGTCACAACGTAACTGGGTGATTATAAAGATGCTCTACAGGTGTCTCCGATGGTATTTGTTGAGTTGGCATAGATCAAGATTAGGATTTGTCACTCCCTGTATCAGAGAGGTATCTATGGGCCCTCTCGATAATGCACATCACTATGAGCCTTGCAAGCAATGTGTTTAATGAGTTAGCCACGAGATGATGTATTACGGAATGAGTAAAGAGACTTGCCAGTAACGAGATTGAACTAGGTATGATGATACCGACGATTGAATCTCGGGCAAGTAACATACCGATGACAAAGGGAACAACATATGTTGCTATGCGGTTTGACCGATAAAGATCTTCTAGAATATGTAGGAGCCAATATGAGCATCCAGGTTCCGCTATTGGTTATTGACTGGAGATGTGTCTCGGTCATGTCTACATAGTTCTCGAACCCGTAGGGTCCGCACGCTTAACGCTCGATGACGATTTGTATTATGAGTTATGTGATTTGATGAACCGAAGTTTGTTTGGAGTCCCGGATGAGATCACGGACATGACGAGGAGTCTCGAAATGGTCGAGACATAAAGATTGATATATTGAAAGGTTATGTTTGGACACCAGAATGGTTTCGGAAAGGTTCGGGCATTTTCCGGAGTACCGGGGGTTACCGGACCCCCCCCCCGGGGGGGGAGTTAATGGGCCTTCATGGGCCCTAGTGGAGAGAGGACGCGCCGGCCAGGTGGCGGCGCCCCCCCAAGCCCAAACCAAATTGGACTAGGGTTTGGGGGGCCGACCCCCCTTTCCTTCTCTCCTCCTCCTCCTTCCCTCCTTCTCCTAGTGGGAATAGGAAGGGGGGCGAATCCTACTTGGACCGGGAGTCCAAGTAGGACTCCCCCCATGGCGCGCCCCCCTTGGGCCGGCCACCTCTCCTCCCACCCTTTATATACGTGGGAGGGGGTGATGTCTACTACACAACCTTCTCCTTGTAGACGTTGTTGGGCCTCCAAGTGCAGAGGTTTGTAGGACAGTAGCAAATTTCCCTCAAGTGGATGACCTAAGGTTTATCAATCGTAGGAGGCGTAGGATGAAGATGGTCTCTCTCAAGCAACCCTGCAACCAAATAACAAAGAGTCTCTTGTGTCCCCAACACACCCGATACAATGGTAAATTGTATAGATGCACTAGTTCGGTGAAGAGATGGTGATACAAGTGGTATATGGATAGTAGACAAAGGTTTTTGTAATCTGAAAATGTAAAAACAGCAAGGTAACTAATGATAAAAGTGAGCATAAACGGTATTGCAATGATAGGAAATAAGGCCTAGGGTTCATACTTTCACTAGTGCAAGTTCCCTCAACAATAGTAACATAATTGGATCACATAACAATCCCTCAACATGCAACAAAGAGTCACTCCAAAGTCACTAATAGCGGAGAACGAACAAAGAGATTATGGTAGGGTACGAAACCACCTCAAAGTTATTCTTTCCAATCAATCCGTTGGGCTATTCCTATAAGTGTCACAAACAGCCCTAGAGTTCGTACTAGAATAACACCTTAAGACACAAATCAACCAAAACCCTAATGTCACCTAGATACTCCAATGTCACCTCAAGTATCCGTGGGTATGATTATATGATATGCGTCACACAATCTCAGATTCATCTATTCAACCAACACATAGAACCTCAAAGAGTGCCCCAAAGTTTCTACCGGAGAATCACGACAAAAACATGTGCCAACCCCTATGCATAGATTCATGGGCGGAACCCGCAAGTTGATCACCAAAACATACATCAAGTGAATCACGTGATATCCCATTGTCACCACAGATACGCACGGCAAGACATACATCAAGTGTTCTCAAATCTTTAAAGACTCAATCCGATAAGATAACTTCAAAGGGGAAACTCAATTCATTACAAGAGAGTAGAGGGGGGAAGAAACATCATAGGATCCAAATATAATAGCAAAGCTCGTGATACATCAAGATCGTATCACCTCAAGAACACGAGAGGGAGAGAGATCAAACACATAGCTACTGGTACATACCCTCAGCCCCGAGGGAGAACTACTCCATCCTCATCATGGAGAGCACCGGGATGATGAAGATGGCCACCAGAGAGGGATTGCCCCCTCCGGCAGGGTGCCGGAATGGGTCTAGATTGGCTTTCGGTGGCTACGGAGGCCTCTGGTAGCGGAACTCCCGATCTATTGTGCTCTCGGATGTTTTTAGGGTATATGGAGATATATAGGCGGAAGAAGTACGTTAGGGGAGCCACGAGGGGCCCACGAGGGTGGAGGGCGCGCCCAGGGGGGTGGGTGCGCCCCCTACCTCGTGGCCTCCTCGAAGCTTCCCTTACCTGGACTCCAAGTCTTCTGGGATTCTTCTGATCCAAAAATAAGTTCCGTGAAGTTTCAGGTTAATTGGACTCCGTTTGATTTTCCTTTTCTACGATATTCTAAAACAAGGAAAAAATAGAAACTGGCACTGGGCTCTAGGTTAATAGGTTGGTCCCAAAAATCATATAAAATAGCATATAAATGCATATAAAACATCCAAGGTTGATAATATAATAGCATGGAACAATAAAAAATTATAGATACGTTGGAGACGTATCAGCATCCTCAAGCTTAATTCCTGCTCGTCCTCGAGTAGGTAAATGATAAAAACAGAATTTTTGATGTGGAATGCTACCTAACATATTTCTCTAAGTAATTCTCTTTATTGTGGCATGAATGTTCAGATCCATAAGATTCAAGACAAAAGTTTAATATTGACATAGAAATAATAATACTTCAAGCATACTAACCAAGTAATCATGTCTTCTCAAAATAACATGGCCAAAGAGAGTTATCCCTACAAAATCATATAGTCTGGCTATGCTCCATCTTCACCACACAAAGTATTTAAATCATGCACAACCCCGATGACAAGTCAAGCAATTGTTTCATACTTTTGGTGTTCTCAACTTTTTCAATCTTCACGCAATACATGAGTGTGAGCCATGGACATAGCACTATAGGTGGAATAGAATGGTGGTTGTGGAGAAGACAAAAAGGAGAAGATAGTATCACATCAATTAGGCGTATCAACGGGCTATGGAGATGCCCATCAATAGATATCAATGTGAGTGAGTAGGGATTGCCATGCAACGGATGCACTAGAGCTATAAATGTATGAAAGCTCAACAAAAGAAACTAGTGGGTGTGCATCCAACTCGCTTGCTCACGAAGACCTGGGGCATTTTGAGGAAGCCCATCATTGGAATATACAAGCCAAGTTCTATAATGAAAGATTCCCACCAGTATAAGAAAGTGATAACATCGTAGACTCTCTATCATGAAGATCATGGTGCTACTTTGAAGCACAAGTGTGGTAAAAGGATAGTAGCATTGCCCCTTCTCTCTTTTCTCTCTCTTTTTATTTTTTTATTTGGGCCTTCTTTTTTTATGGCCTCTTTTTCCTCTTTTTTTATTTGGGCTTCTTTGGCCTCTTTTATTTATTTATTTTCGTTCGGAGTCTCATCCCGACTTGTGGGGGAATCATAGTCTCCATCATCCTTTCCTCACTGGGACAATGCTCTAATAATGATGATCATCACACTTTTATTTTCTTACAACTCAAGAATTACAACTCGATACTTAGGACAAGATATGACTCTATATGAATGCCTCCGGCAGTGTACCGGGATGTGCAATGATGCATGAGTAACATGTATGAAAGAATTATGAACGGTGGCTTTGCCACAAATACAATGTCAACTACATGATCATGCAAGCAATATGACAATGATGAAGCGTGTCATAATAACGGAACGGTGGAAAGTTGCATGGCAATATATCTCGGAATGGCTATGGAAATGCCATAATAGGTAGGTATGGTGACTGTTTTGAGGAAGGTATATGGTGGGTTTATTGTACCGGCGAAAGTTGCGCGGTACTAGAGAGGCTAGCAATGGTGGAAGGGTGAGAGTGCGTATAATCCATGGAGTCAACATTAGTCATAAAGAACTCACATACATATTGCAAAAATCTATTAGTTATCGAAACAAAGTACTACGCGCATGCTCCTAGGGGGATAGATTGGTAGGAAAAGACCATCGCTCGTCCCCGACCGCCACTTATAAGGAGGACAATCAATAAATAAATCATGCTCCGACTTCATCACATAACGGTTCACAATACGTGCATGCTACGGGAATCACAAGCTTCAACACAAGTATTTCTCAAATTCACAACTACTCAAATAGCATGACTTTAATATCACCATCTCCGTATCTCAAAACAATCATCAAGCATCAAACTTCTCTTAGTATTCAATACTCTATATGAAAGTTTTTACTATTCTTGGATGCCTAGCATATTAGGATTATTTAAGCAAATTACCATGCTATTTAAAACTCTCGAAATAATATAAGTGAATCATGAGAGATCAATTATTTCTATAAAATAAAACCACCACTATGCTCTAAAAAGATATAATTGAAGCACTAGAGCAAATGACAAACTACTCCGAAAGATATAAGTGAAGCTCAATGAGTAGTCGAATAATTATGCAACTATGTGAAGACCCTCTAACATTTAATAATTTCAGATCTTGGTATTTTATTCAAACAGAAATTAAAACTAAACAAAATAAAATGACGCTCCAAGCAAAACACATATCATGATATAGCTCCAATTAAAGTTACCGATGAACGAAGACGAAAGAGGGGATGCCTTCCGGGGCATCCCCAAGCTTAGTCTCTTGGCTATCATTGAATATTACCTTGGGGTGCCTTGGGCATCCCCAAGCTTAGGCTCTTGCCACTCCTTATTCCATAGTCCATCGAATCCTTACCCAAAACTTGAGAACTTCACAACACAAAACTTAACAGAAAACTCGTAAGCTCCATTAGTATAAGAAAATAAATAACCACTTCAAGGTACTGTAATGAACTCATTCTTTTATTTATATTGGTGTTAAACCTACTGTATTCCAACTTCTCTATGGTTTATAAACTATTTTACTAGCCATAGATTCATCAAAATAAGTAAACAACACATGAAAAACAGAATCTGTCAAAAACAGAATAGTCTGTAGTAATCTGGATCAAACGTATACTTCTGGAACTCATAAAATTCTCAAATAAATTGCTGTACCTGAGGAATTTATCTATTAATCATCTGAAAAAATAATTAACTAAATAGCACTCTCCAAATAAAAATGGTAGCAATTCTCGTTAGCGCTAAAGTTTCTGTTTTTTACAGCATGATCAACAAGACTTTCCCCAAGTCTTCCCAAAGGTTCTACTTGGC
Organism: Triticum urartu; assembly: GCF_003073215.2. Lineage (NCBI taxonomy): Eukaryota > Viridiplantae > Streptophyta > Magnoliopsida > Poales > Poaceae > Triticum > Triticum urartu. The sequence goes on along the minus strand of NC_053023.1, from coordinate 511,324,977 downwards.
ACAAACACTAATTAAAAGCATAAAACCAAATCTAAAGAGAGACTATATGAATTATTTATTACTAAACAGGAGCAAAAAGCAAGGAAAATAAAATAAAATTGGGTTGCCTCCCAACAAGCGCTATCGTTTAACGCCCCTAGCTAGGCATGATGATTTCAATGATGCTCACATAAAGGATAAGAATTGTAACATAAAAAGAGCATCATGAAGAATATGAATAGAACATTTAATCCTAACCCTCTTCCTATGCATAGGGATTTTGTGAGCAAACAACTTGTGGGAACAAGAATCAACTTGCATAGGAAGGTCAAACAAGCATAACTTCAAAACTTTAAGCACATAGAGAGGAAACTTAATATTATTACAATTCCTACAAGCATGTGTTCCTCCCTCGTAATAATTTTCAGTAGCATCATGAATGAATTCAACAATATAACTATCACATAAAGCATTTTTTTCATGTTCTACAAGCATAGAATTTTTATTATTCTCCACATAAGCAAAATTCTTCTCATTCGGGATAGTGGGAGTATCATAAGAGACTTGGATACTATAAATTGTTTCCACATTAAAAGAGTAATGTTCAGAAAAGGGGTAACCATAATCATGACAAGTTTTATAAATATAATCACTACTTTTTATAGCATAAGTATCATCAGAATAATCATCATAAGTTGGAGGCATGCTATCATCATTATAAATTTGCATATAAAAACTTGGGAGACTAAAAATATCATCTTCATTAAACGTAGCATCCCCAAGCTTGGGACAAACATTAATTTCAGCAAATATATTCTAAAACATGTCATCCTCATCAAACATAGCATCCCCAAGCTTGGGCCTTTTCGTATCATAAGCATAATCACTATCATCATCAATAGTATGGATAGCACCAATGGTATAGCAATTATCATATTCTTCCAAGCAAGTGCCAAAAAGATTTTCAAGATCATAAGAAGTATCATTATCTTCCACAATTATATTTTCATGAGGCACAATAGTAATAGGAGCAGCATTATTTGGGGGAGATATCTTTTTACCTCTCTTCCTTTTTCTTTTCTTTTTCTTCACCACATCATGTGTGGGTTCAATCCTCTTTTTGGAGCTCCTTATTAATGAGATTGGTTGAATAGGAGGCTCCTCCTCGTTACCTGATTCATCATAAGAAATAATGGGAGGATATTGGGAAGTCTCTTCCCTTTCATTAGTATTATCTTCATCTTCTATTTCTTTTCTTTTCTTTATGTAGTTGACAATATAAGGATTTTCAATACAATTCACCGCACAATACATATAAATTTCCTCTAGATCAAATCCAAGAAGTTTATAACGGGCAAATTCTGGAAGATAATTAGTTATACGTTTCATTTCTTCGTAACTCATAAGCAAACTAAGTTCATTATGATGTGCAAGGGAAATCAAGTCATCACAATTTTTGGACACGATATGGTCATGAAACAATTTGCATTGGGTATTGAAATGATCATGTTCATTACAAAGCTCACAAGTATGGCCAATATAATTTAAATTTTCAGCACATTCATCTAGTCTTTCTTGCAACAATTTAGTTTCTAAGTACTTATGCCTCTTGCAATATCTATCTTCCCTATTTGGTGTGTGCGTACAAACCCAATGCACTCCACAAAAATTGACATGTTTATAGGAGACATTTTCATCATAACTAGTGCAATCATCATTAGTATCATGGATATTCAAAGAATTCGTACTAACAACATTGCAATCATGCTCATCATTCAAATATTTAGTGCCAAACATTTTATAGATTTCTAGCACTTGAGCATAATTTTCCTTTCCATCATACTTACGAAAGATATTAAAAAGGTGAAGCATATGAGACAAACTTAATTCCATTTTTTTGTAATTTTCTTTTATAAACTAAACTAGTGATAAAACAAGAAAGTAAAAGACTCGATTGCAAGATCTAAAGATATACCTTCAAGCGCTAACCTCCCCGGCAACGGCGCCAGAAAAGAGCTTGAGGTCAACTACACAACCTTCTTCTTGTAGACGTTGTTGGGCCTCCAAGTGCAGAGGTTGTAGGACAGTAGCAAATTTCCCTCAAGTGGATGACCTAAGGTTTATCAATCCGTAGGAGGCGTAGGATGAAGATGGTCTCTCTCAAGCAACCCTGCAACCAAATAACAAAGAGTCTCTTGTGTCCCCAACACACCCGATACAATGGTAAATTGTATAGATGCACTATTTCGGTGAAGAGATGGTGATACAAGTGGTATATGGATAGTAGACAAAGGTTTTTGTAATCTGAAAATGTAAAAACAGCAAGGTAACTAATGATAAAAGTGAGCATAAACGGTATTGCAATGATAGGAAATAAGGCCTAGGGTTCATACTTTCACTAGTGCAAGTTCCCTCAACAATAGTAACATAATTGGATCACATAACTATCCCTCAACATGCAACAAAGAGTCACTCCAAAGTCACTAATAGCGGAGAACGAACGAAGAGATTATGGTAGGGTACGAAACCACCTCAAAGTTATTCTTTCCAATCAATCCGTTGGGCTTTTCCTATAAGTGTCACAAACAGCCCTAGAGTTCATACTAGAATAACATCTTAAGACACAAATCAACCAAAACCCTAATGTCACCTAGATACTCCAATGTCACCTCAAGTATCCGTGGGTATGATTATATGATATGCGTCACACAATCTCAGATTCATCTATTCAACCAACACATAGAACCTCAAAGAGTGCCCCAAAGTTTCTACCGGAGAATCACGACGAAAACATGTGCCAACCCCTATGCATAGGTTCATGGGCGGAACCCACAAGTTGATCACCAAAACATACATCAAGTGAATCACGTGATATCCCATTGTCACCACAGATACACACGGCAAGACATACATCAAGTGTTCTCAAATCTTTAAAGTCTCGATCCGATAAGATAACTTCAAAGGGGAAACTGAATTCATTACAAGAGAGTAGAGGGGGGAAGAAACATCATAGGATCCAAATATAATATCAAAGCTCACGATTCATCAAGATCGTATCACCTCAACACGAGAGAGAGAGAGAGAGAGAGAGAGAGATCAAACACATAGCTACTGGTACATACCCTCAGCCCCGAGGGAGAACTACTCCCTCCTTGTCATGGAGAGCACCGGGATGATGAAGATGGCCACCGAAGACGGATTGCCCCCTCCGGCAGGGTGCCGGAACGGGTCTAGATTGGCTTTCGGTGGCTACGAAGGCTTCTGGCGGCGGAACTCCCGATCTATTGTGCTCTCGGATTTTTTTAGGGTATATGGAGATATATAGGCGGAAGAAGTACGTCAGGGGAGCCACAAGGGACCCACGAGGGTGGAGGGCGCGCCCAGGGGGGTGGGCGCCCCCCTACCTCGTGGCCTCCTCGAAGCTTCCCTTACGTGGACTCCATGTCTTCTGGGCTTCTTATGATCCAAAAATAAGTTCCGTGAAGTTTCAGGTCAATTGGACTTCGTTGATTTTCCTTTTCTGCGATATTCTAAAACAAAGAAAAAACAGAAACTGGCACTGGGCTCTAGGTTAATAGGTTAATCCCAAAAATCATATAAAATAGCATATAAATGCATATAAAACATCTAAGGTTGGTAATATAATAGTATGGAACAATCAAAAATTATAGATACGTTGGAGACGTATCAGGGGGCACCCCAAAGACACACCAAGCCATCTCTTAGCCGTGTGCGGTGCCCCCCTCCACAGTTACACACCTCGGTCATATCGTCGTAGTGCTTAGGCGAAGCCCTGCGCCGGTAACTTCATCATCACCGTCACCATGCTGTCGTGCTGACGGAACTCTCCCTCGTCCTCAACTGGATCAAGAGATTGAGGGACGTCATCGAGCTGAACGTGTACTGAATGCGGAGGTGCCATACGTTCGGTGCTTGGATCGGTTGGATCGCGAAGACGTTCGACTACATCAACCGTGTTACTAAACGCTTCCGCTTTCGGTCTACGAGGGTACTCGGACACACTTTCCCCGCTCGTTGATATGCTTCTCCTAGATAGATCTTGCATAATCGTAGGATTTTTTTTAATACTACGTTCCCCAACAGAAATTAGATAGACTTTACTATAGGTGGCACCTTTATGGCAATTACTTTCGGAAGCGCTACGAAGCTTCTTGATGAGATGATAACCAATTATGCCTAATGGCACACCTAAAGAACTCCAAATGATAATAATAAATGTACACTATGTGAAGGATATTGCTTGCTTGAATGATAAGGTTGATATGATTTTATCTAGGGTTGCTGCTAAACATGTTCGTATTGATGCTAAGGATGTTATTGTTGCACAACTTGTTGAACAAAAAGAACAAATTTATCCATGGCGTTTTTACATGCCTTTATCGATATTTTCTTCTCCGGGCGGCGATTTGCTTCACAGATTGCAGTCGTAGGCCTCACTTGGGCTGCATCGACAACTTTCTGGCCGCTGCTTCTACAAGCTCCTAGGTTAAAAAAAAGTTTTTCATGCGAGCCGAAGGCCCAAAGGTGTCATCTAGCTATGCTCACGGCCCGCCGTCGATGGATGTAGGAGGAAGATGACTTCGACACCCCAAAGAATATGAACATAATAATTATTATTTTTGTATGAATACATTTGTAAGGACTTATTATTTTTGTATCGATATATGGCTTTAGACTTTTTCAAAAAAGTAGGTGCGGCTATATTGGTGGAGATGCCACTACACCAGTCTAATTGCGGTGTTTTTGTTGAAATCTCAACATTAACAGGCCTCCAAAAGATTTCGTTGTAATTCTTAGTCATAAGAGTTATTTTGTAATTTATAGGCTTCATGGTCCAAAGCATTTTAGTTGTAATGGTTGTTAAGTTTGAATAAAGTTACAAGTGATTTATCAGGAAAAAAAATAGTATGACTCAACACTGAGCTTTGAATATATTTTTTTTGCCCATTCGGTCGAGCGAATAAAATCATCGGCATAGGTGATAAATAGTCCCCACAAAATGTATGAGGGCTGGCCCACGTTGCATGCGGTGGACAAACAATTTTTGTAGGGTTTGCGGCAGAGTTTTCTAACATCCTAGTTAATATTAAAATTATTTCATGAAAAGTTTTTAAAATTATATTACGAAATAAAAATCATACATTCAAAGTTATCCTCCCAATTTGTTCACATACTAATTATTTTCAGAATTTTAAAGATGATCACTGATTTTAAAAACAACACAAATATTAAAAGTTTCATGGATTTTACAAAATTACCAATTAAAAGTTCATAGTTTCTTTGAAAAATATCCAGAGAGAAAAAACCAGAAACCGTAAGAAGACAGAAAACACTGAGATAAAATAATCTGACAGAAAAGTGTTGAAAACCAAAGAGAAAACACAAAAAGCAATGAAAATAATTGGACGGCCCAAGTTGCAGGAAGGGCTTGCAATTCCTACGGAAACGCTATATCTGGCTTACAGCGAGAGTATCATCTGGCCTGAAGCTTTTCAATTATGCGCTGCAGCATTGGGCCGTCCCTTTGCAATGCATTCAATCGCTCGCAGGTTGTCGCTCATTGCATTTTGCTTCGTTCGTACTTATCCCTTTTTTCGTTTTTTGTTTTTCTTTTTTTTGTAGTTTTTTACTGTTTCTTCACCTATTTTCCTTCGTTTTTATTTTTTTCACCGGTTTTCTTCATTTTTAGCGGGTTTTCTTTGCTTTTCTTCATTTCTTTCTCCGTTTTCATTATTATTTTTTCTTTGTCTTCATTTCTTTGTTTCTTTCTTGTTTACATTGAATTTCTTTATTTTTATTTGTTTCTTTCTCGGGTTTCTCTGTTTCCATACATATGGTACATTTTTGGTATATATGTAACAAAAAATTAATACACGTTTAACATTTTTTAAATACATAACTAAGAAAATTGTATAGATGGTAAGAAAAATCTATACACATTAAACATTTTTAAAATGCTTGAGTAACATTTTTGAAATACAAAATTATTTTTTTAATACATGATCAAGATTTTTTAATATTAAATTAAGCAAATTTTAACATGCTCCCTCTTACCCTCTTTTTTTACATATAAGATAAGAAGGTAAGTGTTAATCAAATTACTAATTAATGAGATCAACGACTCAAATCTATTATATATTCTTACCTTCCATACGTAAAGAGGGGGTAAGAGGGAGCATGTTAAAATTGCTCAAATGCTTGATCATTTTTTCAAATGCATGGTCAGCATTTTTTCTATACACATTTAACATTTTTCAAAGGCTTGATGATATTTTTCATATACAATATTAACAATTCATGAATATATGGTCGACTTTCTATACATTTAACATTTTTTAAATAATTTATTAACATTTAATACAAGATTAAGATTTTTAGATACATAATAAACTTTTGTCATATACATGTATTTTTTCTATATAGTTTTTTGTATATATTAGAAATATTTTCTAAATGCACATTTAACATATTTCCAACGCCTGGTTAGCATTTTTTAAAGGAAAATGCTATTGTTCAGCCGGCGGATAACACGCACTGCGTCCGCCGCCTCCTATGTCCAACACGTGTCCTTGTCCTCTTATCCTTTCCTTGTGTATTCTCCATTTCCTTACCCCCGCTTGCAGCCATGGCTGCTGCTCGAGCACGCACGCCCGAGCTCCGCTCCAGTCACCATCAGCCTTGTTGCGCCGCTCTAGACTCCGCTCTCGCCCTCCCTCGTTGCTCCAATCAGGATGTTTTTTTATACTTTTCACAACAACAGCTTTGTTGCAAAAGTCCTCCCGCAACAATGACTTTGTTGCATTAATTTCTTGATTCATACAGCAAACGACACCATCTTTTCAGTGAAAAAAATTCTGCAACATTATTCATGTTGCAAAAATCCTCCCGGAACAACATCTATGTTGCAAAAAAAGGTGAAGATAGAAAAAAATAATCCGCAACACCACCATCTTTGCAAAAGTCCTCCCGCAACATCATCTATGTTGCAAAAAATGTTGAAGGCAAAATTAAAAAATTCTGGCGAAAACAACACTTCAGTGGTTTTGCAACAAAGTAATTGTTGCAGAGCCATTATTAATGTTTCAGGAAATGTGGAGGCTCATGTGCAACTAAAATTTGGGAGGCTCATTGCTCTGTTTTTCACATAGGTGTTCATGTTTCAGAGTGGAACAGAGCTAGTGTTTCAGAAACAGGATCTCATCAAAGATTGTTGATGGGATCTGCTCGATGGAGTTTTAGGAAACAACACCGGAGGACTTGTGAACCAAGTGGAAGATCCAACTCGCAGCGGAAGCCCCCCGGCGACGCTTGGAGCTGAGAAAGGGCTGCACCCGTTCTCCAAGCAGGGGTCCTCAGTGAGCTAGATTGGCGTCCGACCCTATCATTTGGCGCGTGATGTGGTGCGCCATGAAGGCCCCCCCACGCCGGCGGCGGCTGATTTTGCGGTGGTTGGGGGCGGCGCCGCGCTAGGCACAGGTCTGTCGGGGCCGGGACAAAGCGCTTCTTTCTGCAACACGTCCATTGTTTCAGGAATTAATGAATGGGGAGGCGACCGAGCCACATTCCGGGAGATCGATCGGACAGCTACGCGCGCGTAGATCGAACAGCCATCGAGGTGGCGGACGTATCGCGCGGATCAGTCGGTGGACACGTAGCAGCGCCCTTTTTTAAATATGTAAAGAAGTGTTTTGTTGTAAAGTATTGATTTAGAATATCTAGAAATATAAACAAAAGTAAAAAAAAGAGAAACCAAAAACAAAAAAACGTGAAAAAGAAGATTGTGGCCTCCCGCGTGCCTGGACTGGCTTATCTCGGGCTAGCCTTAGGCGAGGCTACCTGTAATAGTAGCAATCTCCCTCTAGATTAATCTCACTCCAACACAAGGTTCAGTACATGATGGTGATTACAGAGGAATGGTTACACTAATGGAGGAAGAACACATGAACTGGAGGAAAGGGAAAGGAAGGAGATAGGGGAGAGAGGTAGCCGCCGCCGGTTCGTTGATCCACTGGATGCCCTGGACGTCGCCTCCTCCCAGGCTCTTATCACCTTGGTCGTTCCAGAATGGGCCAGGCCCGTTTAGCTGGCCCAAGGGGCCAGCCCAAGCATGTGATGGTAGGAGGGCTCCTAGCATCCCCCCTCCTTGAAATGCGGCTTGACCCCAAGCCGACACCACCGAGAGCCGCCAGGATCCCATTGCATGCGGCGTTCCTTAACTAGCTTGAAGTCTTGATGGTAGTCGAAGTCCGGGTTGACTTGAACGACAAGGTTGGAGTAGCCATGGCCGATGGTGACTCCATCCCAAGAGGCGCCGCAGAAGTGGTCGTTGCCAACATAGTCTTGATCGAAGTTGAGATAGTACTTGTGGTGGATGGAGCCTTGCACGATGACGACAACGACATTGGTGATGAAAACCCTCCCTCCTTGAAAAGTGCCTCGATTGGAAGCTGAAGTCCCATAGCCTTCCTGGACGACTGTGAAGCATCCTAGACCATGAGGTGTGCCCCACACACAGATTTTTCCGCTCCTCATGGACTTGCATGACTGGCAATATAATGGCAGCAAGAACCCCTGTATTGCTATGAGCTTGTCAAGTCTGCATTCAAGCTCCAATGTTCCAGGCAAGAAATGGATGGTCATCCCCTGATTTAGTTCGTCGCTAGCCATTGGCTTCTCCATTCCCAACTGGATGCATATAGGAGTCGCATATGCAAGCCAGACTGCAAACAAGTAATGCATCAGGGAAGTCAATGCACCTGTACTGCATATATAGCTTGCAAGGCCTCCAGGATCCCACAATTGCTCAAGGTGGTCGCCACTAACTGATGTATCTGGAGTCCAGCAAAACATTTGTTTATGCCCAAAGGAGAATGATACACTACCAAATAGACTGGAATCTGAATAATGAATCTCTGTTGCAAATTGTACAGCCTGAATCGCAAATAGTTTGAGAGTGTCGAAATACCAGCCATGATTAACCTCACATAATATTGGTTCAGAAAGGGGACGAGGCAACATAAAAGTATGTTGTGAATTTTTGTCCCGCGATTGATGCTTGTCCCACTGCCATTGCATCGTGATACCAGCTGGAGCAAAAGACAATAATGGCCAAAACTGCACGAACTGAATATAGACACTACTTGGAAGTGTTGTACTTAGAGCACCCAATTGTTGCTTGCTGTGAAGGAGCTTGTCATGACCATTGAAACCTGAATCAGTTTTGTCCCGTTTCAAAAACCACGAGCATGAGAGCTGCACTGGAAGTATCCTTATGCAATTCCCAAGGAGATTGGAGCACCGTTCCCATGCATTGCTAGTGTGAAAGTTGATTGAAGCACAGCCACTGCCTTTAAATTCTTCTTGACTCAAAAACATTGACATATGCATAATATGAATAATTCCCTGTAATTTATCAGAAATAGGAATGCAACCCAGAAATTTTGTTCGATCCAGATAAAACTGAAAATATTCACTTTGTTGCGGTACGTAGCATGGACCAAACTGCAAGTCCTTGTAGTCAAACTGCATCTGTTTAGTATTGAGTGTTGCCTGGTCCAGTGGACGCTCGAAACAGAGAAACAACTCCCAGATCTGAATAGTACTAGCCTCAAACATGTAAACCACAGCAGCACAAACTTCGTGCAGTTTCAAATATGCTCAAGCAGAGCCTCCTTCAAGGTAATATGTTGGCTGGACACATGGAATGCCTTCATTCATGTAATTTGGTAGCTTCAAGCGAACAATTTTGTGACTGAACTTGAACACCGATGGTGCCTTTTGAGCACATAATTTATAAGAGGACTGCATAAAGCAGACTTCATGTAATAGTTGCTTAGCGAAACATGAATCATCAGTGTTCTGTTGCAAAGACGACAAGCAGAAAATCTGAACATGGGGTATCCTTATGCAGTGTCGAGGGAGGTTGCACTCAAGATCACCAGCATGGCATAATTCCACCTGAAAGGTACTACCTAATTCATCCACAATCTGTAGTGCCTTTGTATGCATTCTACAGATTTCTAATCCGTTAGCAAAATCATAGATGATATCCCAATGGGCAAAATATTCAGCTACTGCCATCAGTTGCACTATAGAGCATGTACAGGACTGCCGACCCTGACAACCTATGTTGCTGAAATCCAAATAAATCCAATGACCAGCGTGTGGTGCAGTATCAATGAGCCTATGGTTTGTTCCAAGGAATCTCAAGCTTAACCATGCATCAACACTTATGCTTGTAGACATATCCACATTGAGAAATGCCAATTCATTCAATGCTTTAGTATTAGGTGGTGCCTGATCCGGTGGACTCCTAGACTGCAACTGTGCTTCTGACAAACAACTGATATACTCTTCCATGGAAATCACCTCACAACAAGAAACTTGATGGAAAACCACATCTCTGAATAACCTCAAAACGAGTTCAGAACTGAACCATAAAACTTCCTGTGATTGACGACATATACCTGAACAGGGCTCCTCCTGATAACTTGCATCTAAATGAAACCTGAAAGACGGCCACGGGCTAGGCCTGAACAGCTGTCTGCTGTGTCTGGTCCTCACTCGCACAGGTGACAGCCATGGTTGCGGCCCGATTCCGTGCTGTATCGATGGTAGGCACGAGGTTTTGCTCTTGTCCACAAGATGAACAGGCTTCACCCATGCGCCATCCTGGACTAGACCGCCTGTCGAACACATGGTGAGCACCGGCAAAGCAGGGTCGCTGGAGATGATGAGGGCAACGCCGTGGTCTGCCTTGCTCATCACTTGGGTGGAGGTGTATACAGAGAGGGCATCGAGCTCCTGCACGTCGGCCTTGGGGTCGACGTCAGTGTTGGTCGTCACATGAGAAACGACCTCGGCCCTAGAGGCCATTGCCTACTCCAGGGCGAGCTGCTCGACTGCTTGGTGGATGCGGTCGACCGTGGGCTCAAGGTCAAGGGCGGTGGCGGCATCATGGACCTCGTCGACGTTGTCGGTGGTGTCGACCTGGGTCGAGCACTTCGTCGAACAAGTGATAGGCACCATCACAATGCAGACCGGGGTTGCATCATGGCCGACCTTGGGAATCTCCTGGGCCTTGGTGGTGGAGCCGGAGACGTCCGGGACGGGCGCCGACGCGTAGGTTGTGCTCTCCGGCGAAGTTGTCGCTGATGGTGGGTTGTGGACGACGGCGGGTGAACTGGTGGCCCAACTGACGTCAAGGGCATTCAGTTTCTCGGCGAGGGACCTGGTGGCGTTGGTGTAGGCGTCGAGCCTGGCGCCGAGCCGCTGGAGATACTCCTGGAGGAACGGATCCATGGTCGATTCTGTCGGATGGTGGTGGTGGAAAAAAATTTGGGAAAGGGTGGTGCCTAGCTCTGTATACCAGATGTAAGAGTAGCGATCTCCCTCTAGATTAATCTCACTCCAACACGAGGTTCAGTACATGATAGTGATTACAGAGGAATGGTTACACTAATGAAGGAAGAACACATGAACTGAAGGAAAGGGAAAGGAAGGAGATAGGGGAGAGAGGTAGCCGCCGCCGCCAGTTCGTTGATCCACTGGATGCCCTGGACGCCGCCTCCTACCAGGCTCTTATCGCCTTGGTCGTTCTAGAATGGGCCAGGCCCGTTTAGCTGGCCCAAGGGGCCAGCCCAAGCATATGATGGTAAGAGGGCTCCTAATATTACCCTACGTCTCGCTGTAAACGAGACATAGGGTGGCCCTTCTTCTTCACTGTGAGCAAAGAAAAATAGGATATTCCATCATATCCATGGGCTTGGACCAAGTGTCACTATCACAATCTTGTTTATAAAACAGAGTCACTACACACGGAGGACTGGAACAAATTTTGTGGCTGTGATGCGAATGGGGAGTTCGAAACGGTTGCATCGTTGGTAGCTGCAGACACATCGGTGTGTCCAAGCGTGAGGAGCCTCAACCAATCATCTAGAAATGTCTCGATGGTAAAACGAAAAAGTTTACTCAACTCTATATACCCGCGAGCGTTGAAACAAATTAAGGAGGGGATGGCTGGCGTAGCTTTCGCGTCCATGAATGCGTGTGATCATCATGGACCATACCCGCTAACATCTACTCTTGGCGGCGAAGGACGGCTTCGTTTGCTCGGGCCCATATGACCCGACCGCGACTGCTCCTCGCCGACCGCTCCTACTGTTCATGGCAGCGAGAAGACAAGTCATCTCATTAACTCTCCTCGCAGGTCACACATGCGCCGCGTTCGGGCGTGCTACCGTGTCGAACAACGGACGGGGGATGGCGTCTCTCGGTCTCTGCACTGCAATGAACCCTCTGCCCACCGTCTTTCTGATGTCCTTCTGATCGACCAGCTTCGCGACACCTGTATAGTCCAATTTGCAAGGAAAAGAAAAGGACGCTTGTATAATCCAGGTTTCCTTTTCCTTCTCATACCATAATAATACTAATAATATAGAGTTAGCTATAGCTAGTGGGTGTTGCGTGTGACCTGAATGATTTGCTATAATCTTTTCACTGTTAACCTTTTTAGCAGGCAACTTTTCGGACGCGAATTTTTGGGACATGGTAATTTCTACTTAATATAGCCCACATGTACATCGTGATTCTTATTTAATATAGCCCATTGTGCAATACGGGGTGGCTAATTCACAGACCAGCCTAAATATGCAACATTACCTCACACACGTGGGCCAAGTCTCATTTTAATTTTCATATGAATATTGGCTTGTCTGGTAGCGATGTCCCTTGCATGTTGGGTTCAGTCATAACTGCTCTGGACGTGGGGCAGCCACCATAAGTACCGCCGTCGCTCGTGGTGTGCACTGTAGCTCATTTCCGATTTGCGTCCTGTGGAGAGCAGAAGAACAGGGGAAATGACTCGAAACAGAGCTACACAGGTTAGCATATGGACACTGGACTTGATCCTGCGTTTTACTTGGTATACTCACAAACATGCTGACGTATATCCAACCTGTTCGTCCCTTTGCATTGGAGACTTTTCTTATGGCAATTGTTATTAGGTGGCCAAGTCTATGTATTAATGTGTCACCCATCAATTGGCAGATGCATCAATGGAATAATGCTAGTACAAGAAGCTTTATTCATAGCATCTGTTTCATGACAAACTGGATGGTTTAGTGTATGGTAATACTCATATGCTAATTAGCTCAAGATATTACATGGCTAATAACTGGCACACTGATTAAACACACTTGTATGATGGTTAGTCCTAATTTACCGATGAACATATTACTAATACATCGACTAAGCACATGAATTTAGCTACAACCATGACAAACTTTCTCCCATATATTCAGGTAATTAAATGCATCTCGTAGATATTTTCATATTTTAAGTACAATTAGAAATGTGCCGAGTTAGTTTTGATGTCTCTAATTTGTTCAAAAATGGGAACTGTAATTTTTGGTTAACATGCATGCTTGTGAAGCTGAGATCAAAACCGAAGCCGTAAAAAAAATGGTTCACTCATATTGATGATATCTCAAATATCCTATAAGTTATGTAAAAGTATTTTAACTTTTTTGTAGAATTTTGCTTGATCTTTTAATTGACATTCTGATTTTGTATCAACGTTGCATTTAAAAATCAGATTCTATTTTTTGTGATTCAAGTTAACTATGAAGAATGGAGTTAAGTGATTTTTCAGTCAAAAATTGATGCATATAAGAGTTTTAAATCAGTAGTCCGAAACAAGTGACGAAACTAAAATACCTAATTTTCCAAATTGAACAATGCTGGATGGAGAGAGCTAGTGTGATTATGGACAGGGTGCATTCTTTCAATGTAGTTAACGCTTCAAACAACATGCTCCGCGGCCATCTTCTAATCAAGTAGCATGGATCAGTGTAGTTATTGTGGTGCAGCTGGCCATTTGGGACATGTTAATCAACGCACGTCTTCAATGCGCGAGTCTGCCTTCTGGGCCATCTCCTGGCAAGGTCAGAAGTAATACAAGAGTTGTACTAGTTGTATATGGTGGATGAAATTTATTATACAGACTCGATGTATTAGAGCTGCACGAATCGCGCGGAGACGGTCGGTCTTGATAACGACCTCGCGTGGCTGCATGCCCACTCATGATTTATCGGCAACTTTTTAATTTAATAACTGCTCGATCCAGATGTATTCCAGATCATTCTATATATAGTAACTGAACCCCGTTTTTCGCAAAAAATCAGATCTATTATAAAAATTCATCGAAAGTACAAAACACCTCAAACATAATAAAATTTACATTGAGGTCCATGGACCATCGAACGACCATTGTCATCGCCAGAATGAGCCGCCAGCACACCATTGTCGTTGTTCCCATACCAGGGCCGGCTTGACCTTGACGATGACAGCCGGGAAATCTTCGTGCACGTGCCCCTAAGGACCAGTGCTTCAGAGCTGCAATCGTCACCGTTGAATTCTTGAATCAATCTAAAGAACCCGACACCCAATATCACCGTTGCGTACGCACGACAAGAAACCCTAACCTCGTTGTCCCGAGGAGCTGGTAGGAATCTTTGTTGGAACTCCGTCTAATCCTTTCCAACAGGTGAACTTGAGGAGAATCGGATCTCGGAAAACTGACTCGAAGAAGAAGCGCCGCCAACCGTCCAAACGCCCCCCCTGCGAGGACTAAAACCCTACCTATCTACTCGCCGGATCAGAGGGACCAAAAATGCCCTCACCGCTACCAGCCGCTGGAGCAACAGGCGGAGGGGAGGCGAATCCATGGACTCGCCGGTGGAGATTGATGGGAACGAGACTTTCCCTAGTCGCCTTGCGAGAGAGAGGAAAGAAAGTACACATGTGAAGCACGTGAGAGTTTAGTTGATAAAGTATGACTAAATATTGATATACTACTTTGATCCCAAATTCTTAGACGTTTTTCAGGTTACGAAGTAAAATATTATAATAGGCCAACGTGTACATTCATAGTCACATTTGCATTGAATATGAGATGTAGATTTCCTATCATTTATTCTATTGAAAATTGAATTATAGCTATAGAATATTCATGACTTCATGGTATACATAAAACTCAAGTTAAATGTATAAGAATGGCTAAGTACTTCATCTAAAAAGGAATAGACTTTAAGGAGATGTTGCCTTAACCATGAACGAAAAAATCATACAGTAAAAAAAAGACAATTCTTTTGAAAGAAAAAACTTGCAAAGGTAAATGATGGAATATTCTAAAACAAATGAGAATTGTCTGTTTTTTGTGCGGACTATGCATTGCCAATAATAAACTGAAAAAGAATGGCAGTTATTTTAGTAAATAAAAAGTACTAGAGAATCAAACTATGAATAAGCCGGAAGTTTCTTTGTTTTAAGGTGTGTGCATACTATGCATGGTGCTTTATTTAGCGCTGACGGAAATGAAGAAGGAGACGGCAAGGCCGCCGGCGTCGCCGCGTCAGGAAAGAAGCAACCCCACTATATCTTAGGGTGACAGGTGCAGGCTCGCCATGGATTTTTGGGTGGTGGTCGCCGGCCTTAGAGGGATGGTGTGTGGGTGGGTTGGGCAGGGGGGGGGGGCACGGTGGTGGCGGCGGGTGAGGGTGGGAGGGGCGGTGCAACGAGGCTGGCGCGGGAGCACCGCCTGTCGCGGGCGGCGGTGACTGGGGGTTTCGAAGGAAGAAGATGAAGAGAAGAACCAGTGAGAGGTTGAAGAAAGAGATCCAGCCCTTTATTTTTGCATCCGACGGCTGAAAACAATCGTTAAAAAAAGAGATCCAGTCCTTCATTTTTGCATCCGACGGCTGAAAACAACCAACTAAATCATTTTTTTCAGTCGACTGACATATAGCCAGTCTCGAAAGAGGATCACTCACTTCCGCCTCGCGGGTGCCAGAGTGACTGCCCGGACGAAAGGGAGAATACATTGTTCTCCGGCTAGGTTTCTCCGCGAGACGTTGTGCCATCACTCCACGAGTGGTACTATGACCACGTCGACGTAATTGCGGTGCAGCACAGCCGTGCAGAAGCAGCCGAGAGAAAGTTAAGCACGAGGCTGACAAAGAATTCTTTGTTCACCTACTCGGAAGAAGATAGAGCGGGCGGGCGGATGCGGATGGATCTGTGCGGCGCGCCCTACCTGCCGCGCGTGCGTGCCATGAAGGATAGACGAACTCCCAACCACCAAACGTCGTACATGCACCAAAGCCAAAGCCGGTGGCCGGCCGGCTTTATCGCCGTGGCCACCGTCGATCGAGCACGTGCGCCGTGGAACCTAAAAGATCTCGATGGTTGATGCATGCGCACTGGACTGCTGCTGGTACTACGTACGTGCATGCATCCGTGCGCGGCTGCTATTTTTCGCCTCAATTTATCAGTGACGTGTTCGTTCGTTTGTGTTATAAGTAATAATATATAAACGGGGAAGCATATTATTTTGTTTTCTTGGGGCAGTTACGTTAGTCGACAGGAGTAATTAAACGGCGTACGTCCGGGAAGTCCAGCTAGCTGCTGGTACGGTACGATGATAGCGAGGGTTTCACCTAAATGCAGCGGCGCAGTACAGCGAGGGTTTTAGCTCACCGCCTGCTCTCGCTAATTATCGGATCACTGATGTGTTGTATCTGGACGGTTTTGGTTACGTCTCGTCGTCGCTTTATCGGCTCGGCGATCCTTGTCGTACCGTTCACCCAGCACAGTTCTAAGTTCTGACTAGACTACTCACTAGAGTAGTACCAATCCAAGAAGTGCGGCGATTCGGTGCCTAAACGTATCTACACTTGGACGTGAATAGCAAATCCAAAAAATAAAAAAATGACGTTTAAAAGATTCTAATTTTTTGGTCATCGGATGCTTGAATATGTTGATGTGCGTGCCGATTTTTTTTATGTTTGAACATTCCAGAAGGTCGTGGCAAAAAAACCCAAAGTTTTGGACCTTTTTTTCTAGAGCTCCTCAAATGTCCAAACACCAAAAATTGCATGCTCCTTGGCTCCTTGTGCATCCAAGCATCTTCGATGCCAAAATGTTTCAGAATCTTTTTGATATTTTACTATTTCTTTCAAATTTACTGCTCAACGGATGAAGATGAGCCCATGAATTACAGCAAAGCCAAAGTCCTTTTTAAGCTAAAAAGAAGCCAAGGTCCTTTGTCAAATGGTCCTAGTACACCTGTTTTGGTTAGAGCATATACGGTGGGAATTGTTCATTCCGGGTCTCTATAGGCATGTGGTCGCGCTAGATCCGGGCAGGTCTTCATTTCGTCCTCTTCATAATCACACTTCCCGAATCCTGTTACTGAAATCTACGCAAATCAATGCACGAGGATCATACAGTGCAAAATGTATCATACATTCAACGATACAAATATAGTATAGCCTAAATAAATTCAGTACATGTCAAAATAAAATTCAATAATTCATACATAGATAAACGATACACGGATGAACCAATAACTTCACTCCTCGCGCTCATTGATCATCTTCTTCATGCGGAGCAATCATTTCTTCCCTTCATCATCCAAGAGGTTGATGCCCCGCAACATGATTCTCGACTCCTCCACCTCTCTCGCAAGGCGCAACCTCTCTTTCTTGAGGTCTAAGACCATGCATTGTCACAATTTGCTCAAGCTCCCATTTGGCAACCTTCTTTTGCCTCTCCAATTCCACCTTCTCCTGCTCCAAGGCCAACCTCTGTTGGTCGAATTCCATCTTCTCACTCTGCATATCAATGAACACCTTGTACCTCTCCTCCTTCTTCACCTCCTTGGCATAAAAAATGCCCGTCCAAGTGACAGATATTTTGCATGCCACATCGTCACGCGCCATCCTTTCCTTCTCCACTTGTTCCCCGTCACTTTCCGATTTCTTTTTGGCACGGTTAGTTGTTCCGGTTTCTTTGGCACTGTTAGTTGTAAGTTAGACGCACCATTTTCTTCTTCTCTTTTCTCACCCAGTCAATTGATTGAGCCGAGCTCGACCCATCATTTTTCTTCATCTTCTTCACACCGTTTTCAATTTCCTTGAGGACGGTTTGCCACTTAGGTTTCCCATTCAATTTCAACCAACAATGAGAAAAAGTGAATGGTTTCTTCTCCACTGGATGGTACAAAGCCGCCGCCAAAGTTGCATGGGTTCGAACCCCGACATCGCTTTGGTTTCGGCCTACAACTTGTTTGAGATAACCAACCAATTTGCTAATGGCCTCTTGGATGGACGACCATCTACGTTGAAGAGAGCACGTGACACAGTTGGTGCATATTGGGCGTGGCTTCACATAGTGTTTTTGCTCACGGCAAAGTTTTCAAATTTTCTCCCAATATTTCTCGCTTTTTTGCTTGGTTCCACAAATCAGATCCATGCTAGTGTTGCACCAACTTTCACCCAACAAGACGTCCTCAAATTTCTTGAATGTCGGGTCCCTAGGCTTGTAAACTTTCACAACTTTTCTTCTTCTTTTTAGTGTGTGATGTTTGCCCAACTTCAAACACCGAGGAATTAGTATCCTCCATAGTAAATTGCAAAAATTCTTGACCATGATTTATCATGTCATGCAATATTTGTTCCTACAATATGCATCGCAATTTAACTATCGTCCTACTACTACGATCCGATGATATGTGCAACAAAAGAAACTATGAATGCAAATGCGAAAGGGTTCAAAAATTATACCGAGTCTTGGTTGGGCATTCCGTCGAACATGAAGTGGGCATAACCACAACCGGCATTGCCCAAGGACGCCCGATGCACTTGGAGCTTCGGCGAGTCCGCCATCATGCCGCGTTGGGGACAACTTGAGAAAAGCTCAAATATGGATGTCCTTCCACTTGGAGGGTGTGATGGAGTCGGGCAACGGTGACACGTTGATTGTCTCCATGGCAATGATCGACGGATTGGGGAGCGTCATCTCCAAGTCCTCAACATCGGCCACCAAGGCCGTGTCTGCCTTCGCCGCCGCTATCTTCTTCGCCGCCACACTGATAGCACAAAGTGCTCCCTTGGTGATTTTGGTAATTAATGTGAACATATCTTTTGGTGGACTAATTTCTTTATCTACTATATTCAGATAAGTTCAACAGTGGAGTGGCAAGGATAAGAGGATGTGGAACCCCCTCAAAATGCTAAGGAAAAGGATTGGCAAAAGCTCAAGACTCTACATTTTGGTTTAAGTGATCCAATATCACATTGAGTCCATTGGAAAGCCAATACTATTAAAAGGGGATGAGGTGTTGCTTAATGATCTATTTGCTCAAGTGCTTAGTGAAATTGTTCCAAAATTCTCAGTCACCTTCTCTATCCAAATATGTCTAGGCCCTAAAACTCCAACTCGGCCCCATCGATATTTCTTACCCGGAGCCACGGTCTCATCGAGATGGCTTGACTGATTCTCTGTTGCTTTATTACTTCACTTCAGTCCCACCGAGATGATGCAATCGGTGCCACCGAGTTGAGGTTTGCTCTAAGGCCTTGCACATCAGTCCCTCCGAGTTATTCTCGTCAGTCCCACCGAGATTCCTAACGTTCATATTTTTACATAGATCAGTGCCACCGAGTTTTTTGATCGGTGCCACCGAGATGGTCAAAAGTGTGTAACGGTTGGATTTTATGTGGAGGCTATATATACCCCTCCACCCCTTGTTCCTCGTATAGGAGAGCCATCAGAATGTGCCTACACTTCCACCATTCATTTTCTGAGAAAGAACCACCTACTCATGTGTTGAGATCAAGTGTTTCCATTCCTACCATTTGAACCCTAATTTCTAGTCTTCCCGAAGTTGCTTTCCACTCAAATCCATCTCCACCATAGCCAAATATGTGTGAGAGAGAGTTGAGTGTTGGAGAGACTATGTGACGCCTGGATAATTAAGCTACAGAGAACCTCTGCTAATGATGCCACGTCACCTCAGTTAATGTTGATAATCTCGCGTTAATTTCAAAACGATTCAAATTCAAATTTGAATTAAAAGGCAAACAACAAAGATTTACAAACATTAAAACTAAAATGTTCGGGATGTAGCAAATAATCCATACTAAATATTGGTGAAGGAACCACACTTCTATAAAGTATTTAAATGCACCATAGTAAATTAAACAGCGGCAAAAACTATTATTTAAATACTTTAAATAATAAATAATTATGAAAGTATTTTGTTTAGGTGCCAAAGTTATTGTGGTAGAGGTATATGTAGTAATGCAAATTTGCGTGTTAATTATGTATTTTAAAAATAAAAATAAATTGGGAAATAAAATAAAAACAATAAAAAATAATAAACAAGAACAAAAAAACAAAAAGGGTAAAAAGAGAAAGAACCCCCCCTTCCCCCACTAGGCCTCGATCCAGTCGCCCACCCCACCAGGTCAGCCCAACCCCCTCTACTACCCCCCTGGCACACCAGGAACCCTAGGGTCCAACCCCCATTCCCCCCACTCCCTTCGATCCCCTCCCCCGTCTGGATTGGGCTCCGCTCAGCGCCCTGAGCCCCGACGCCTACTGCGCCAACCCTGATCTTGGGCCCCGATGACGTTCGTCGGTGCCGCCTCCCCTTCCCCGTCACTCGTCCTCGCCCCCTCCTCCTCGGACGCCGTCCACGCACACCGCCGCCGCACACCGTCGCCGCCTCGAGCCGCTACTGCTTCGCCAGAGCCGTCCACCGTCGTTGTCGCGTCCTCGTCTTCCTCCCCGAGCACCGCTGCCCCCGAACCCCTATGGCCCCCGCCGTGAGCACCTTCCTCCCCTCGTACTCCCCTTCCCCATGTCGGACATCGCCGTGCCCGTTGTCCCGCACCTGCGCTCGCCTATGACCTCCGCTGCTGCTCTTTGCTTACCATGCCATTGCTCTACACGCCGCTCGCCCGCGCGTGCATGACCTCACCTCACCGGCGATGCGGCCTCGCCGGCCCACGCCCCCTTGGCCACCAGTCGCGCCACCCCTCGGTCGCACGCGCCATGCCGCTCACGCGCTCACCCCGCGCCCCGCGCACTCCGACTCTCCGCTCGCTTCCCGCACGTCACTCGGGGCCGACCCCCGCCGCTGCCTCCTCCACTCGACGCTGCGGCCTACTGCCCTGCGCCCCTGCTTGCTTGCAGCCCGCTCGCCCCGCTCCGGCCTTCCCCGCGCGCGCCCGCAAGCGCCTCCCCCCTCCCGCGCCTGCCGTTGCTGGCACGACCCGCTGTAGCCAGCCGCCGCCGACGCGCAGACCGCCCCGCGCCGCTCCTCCCCCGCTTGGCATCGCCCGCTGGCCGCCAGCGCCCAGCCACCTGCGGGCCCTGCTACCTTCGCCGCGGCCGGCGCCCTCCCCTGTCCGACGCCCGGTTAGGTTCGGGCACGCCCAGGCACCCGCACCGATATGCCCCTATGGGCCTATGACAAACGGGGCCCAGCCCCAGAATGTTTAAAAATTAAAATAAATAAATAAATAACAATTAAAATGATTAATTAATTAAATAATTAATTAACTTAATTAATCATGATTAGATTAGCCTAATTAGCTAATTAACCTAATTAACTATTGTTAATTAACTAAAAGTGTATGACATGCGGGACCCACATGTCAGGTTGACCAGGTCAATGGTCAACGTTCACGGCTGATGTCATGATGACGTCATCAAACACTATTATGGATAATGTTGATTTAAAATAATTAAATAAATTCTAAAAATGATTCAATCTTTTAAAATTAATATAAAATAAACCATAGCTCGGATGGAAAAACTTTGTACATGAAAGTTGCTCAGAACAACGAGATGAATGTGAATACGCAACCCGTTCGTCCGCCACACATCCATAGCATAGCAAACACGCAACTTTTCCTCTCCGGTTCATTAGTCCGAAAATGCGAAACACGGGGATATTTTCCCGGATGTTTCCCCCCTTCACCGGTATCACCTCCTACTGCGTTAGGGCACACCTAGCACCGTTACTTGTCATGTCATGCATCGATATGCATCTGTTTGCATTGTATTCATTGTTTCTTCCCCCTCTTCTCTCTGGTAGACTAAGAGACTGACGCCGCTGTTGGTGCCCCGATTGACTACATTGTTGACGACCCCCACTTGCTAGAGCAACCAGGCAAGCCCCTCAGTTGATCACCAGATATCACCAATTCTTCCCTCTACTGCTTGCATTATAGTAGTGTAGCATGTTACTACTTTCAGTTAATCTTATTTTGTTGCATAGCCTGTCATTGTTGCTATAGTTGTTGATACCTTACCTGCAATCCTAAATGCTTAGTATAGGATGCTAGTATTTCATCAGTGGCCCTACATCCTTGTCCGTCTGCTATGCTATACTATCGGGCCGTGATCACTCGGGAGGTGATCACGGGTATATACTTATATACATCATATATGATACCTGTGGTGACTAAAGTAGGGTCGGCTCGTAGAGTACCCGTGAGTGA
This sequence comes from Triticum urartu, assembly GCF_003073215.2. NCBI lineage: Eukaryota > Viridiplantae > Streptophyta > Magnoliopsida > Poales > Poaceae > Triticum > Triticum urartu. The sequence continues at coordinate 511,302,625 of NC_053023.1, read as the reverse complement.
TTGACGGAATGGGGGCTGAAAGGACTTTTGTTCCGACGGCCCTCTGGGTGGATCTTTGTGGAGGAGTGACAGGGCAAGTTGAGATCGCCTAGGAGAGAGGTGGGCCTGGCCTTGGTCGGCGTTCGCGGTTACTGCAAAACAACACGCTTAACGAGATCTTGGTATTTGATCTGAGTCTGGCCACTGGCCTATAAGCACTAACCAACTACGGGGGAACAGTTATGGGCACTCGACGTTGTGGTATCAGCCGAAGCCTTCGTGACGTCAGCGACTGAGCGGTGCGCGCCGGATTGGACTGGAACGCCTGCTCTTGTATTAGGGAGGCTAGGTCTGCTTCTGGCCGCGTTCGCAATGTGCAGTTGTGCAATGGGCGATGGGCCCAGACCCCTGCGCCATAGGATTTAGACCGGCGTGCTGACCTCTCTGTTGTGCCTAGGTGGGGCTGCGACGTGTTGATCTTCCGAGGCCGGGCATGGCCCAGGAAAGTGTGTCCGACCAAAGGGGATGGAGCATGTTAGGAAATGTGGTGCACCCCTGCAGGGAATTTTATCTATTCGAATAGTCGTTTCCCTCGGTAAAAGGACGACTCGGAGTTGTACCTTGACCTTATGACAACTAGAACCGGATACTTTAATAAAATACACCCTTCGAAGTGCCAGATACAACCCGGTGATCGCTCTCTCACAGGGCGACGAGGGGAGGATCGCCAGGTAGGATTATGCTATGCGTTGATACTTGGTTATCTTACCATCTACTCTCTTATACTGCTTCAAGATGGAGGCTGCCAGAAGCGTAGTCTTCGATAGGACTAGCTATCCCGCTCTTATTCTGGCATTCTGCAGTTCTGTCCACATATACTACCCCTTTCATTGATACCAATGCATATGTAATGTAGCTCCTTGCTTGTGAGTACTTTGGATGAGTACTCACGGTTGCTTTGCTTCCCCTTTTCCCCTTTCTATACCCAGTTGTTGCAACCAGACATTGGAGTCCAGGAGCCAGACGCCACCGTCGACGACAACTCCTACTACACTGGAGGTGCCTACTACTACGTGTAGGCCGCTGACGATGACCAGGAGTAGTTTAGGAGGATCCGAGGCAGGAGGCCTGTGCCTCTTTCGATATGTATCCCAGTTTGTGCTAGCCTTCTTAAGGCAAACTTGTTTACTTATGTTTGTACTTAGATTTTGTTGCTTCTGCTGACTCGTCTATGATCGAGCTCTTGTATTCGAGCCCTCGAGGCCCCGGCTTGTAATATGATGCTTGTATGATTTATTTATTTGTAGAGTTGTGTTGTGATATCTTCCCGTGAGTCCCTGATCTTGATCGTACACGTTTGCGTGTATGATTAGTGTACGATTGAATTGGGGGCGTCACAAGTTGGTATCAGAGCCGACTGCATGTAGGAATCCTCCGTCCACACTCCTTGGCCGAAGTTGAGTCTAGTCATTGAAAAACTTTTACTAACATGGCTATGTGGCTTACGGGCCCACATCACCACTAGGTGATGTTAGGATCTTTTATTCCTCGACCTATACTCTAGGGCTCTGAGCTCTCTTCTATTCCGGTTAAATGATTTATTAATTCTAACTTTAGGTTCTCGAAAATACTTTCTCCCGAAGAGCCCCTTCAGTCTAGATGATCGCCGGCTGCACCAGAAGTTTTCAAAGATACTCTCTGATATTCTCTCGAGAATTCGTGCTCGTTGCTTTTGCAATTTCCTACCACCAAAATATCCTTATGGATAAATACATACACCCGTCATTCTTTCTTTTATTCCCAGTTGATCTTGTTATTACAAGATACCCCAAAATTATCTCTACTGCTCTGAGAAAACTTTGTGCCTACTGCCTTGCAACTCCTTTCCACATGATTACCCCTACGAATAGTTCCTTACTCTTATTGATGATCCGTTCATCCCAAGTTGTTCACGTGTTTCACGAGATACCTTGAAATACTATCCAATCTTCCGAAAATCCTCAGAAGCCTATTGCTCTTGAAATTCTTGCTTGCTTGCATTATGGTTAATCCCATAAGTCTAGTAATATTATTGGTATCCTTTGTCACTATCATTTTGAGTCCGTTGATTCATTATGTTGAGGATGCTCGCAATCCTCGGTCGAATCCCAGAATTCATCCTTCCGGCTCAGACGTCATTTTGAACATGAGCTGGTTCTTGACCAATCAAATTGCCGTCGATTGTACCCCTAAGTCTATTCAACATATACATCCTTAATCAGAGCGTTTGCTTCTGATCCCTTGTCTTGGAATTCATAATTCCTTTGTAGTTGAGCTTTGAGTTAGTTAGTTGTTTCTACAATCTGTTCTCCTTGCATTCTTTCTTCCTCTGATAGAGTACCGATACTCACATCAGTTCCGTTGTAGACCATAAGACCCCTTGTTGGATTATTATCCGACAGTGTCCTTCATATTCAATAACCTTGTGAGCCTTTCCATGGGTATATAATGCCTTTGGTAAATTGCATCCTCTGCTTTGTTAACCATGCTCTACTTTTGAGCTTGTATTATTTACTCTGAAGTTTTTGGTATATGTTCCTAAGATGCCCCGGTGGGTTGAACCAATGCCTTCCCTAATCGGTGTGAACCCAAAAGATTTCACGGGTCCTACTTACCTGGTATGGCACCAGGTGAAACTTTCAACAACTAATGTCATTTTCGAAATATGAGAGGTGAATGGAAGGCTATGCATTTAAGAAGTGGGAGTCGACCTTGAACCTTTGTGCTCATGCCCATGGACACGATGTAGATCCTATCATGAAAGCTTCTTGTAATAATAACTATTTCTTTGATATAATATCATTTGGTATCTGTGAATTGATCCTTTGCAAATGTGGTTCCGACCATATGTTCTTCTCTCATCCCATTTCTCAGGCAAGTTTAAGCACTTGTATTCTGTGGATCAATACACCAGTCCAACCTTTACTTTGATCTACCGTCGAGTATTACACCCAGGTATCTCGAGAATATCATGGAACTGCATAACTTCTTATGAATTCTTCATCAAGTACTACATTCTCATTGATTACAATTTTTCATGGGCTCTGAGTTATTAAACACTCAAAGACACCGATAACTGAACCGAGTCCGCACTACGGTTCAACAACTCTTAGTAATCTTATTTAAGTATGAGTTTGTACCCGATCACGCCATTCCTAGCCTGTTTGGCTATATCATTGTCGTGGTGATTTTAACTGTGCTACATGGTCCTTATTCTTGGAGCACCACTTTCGACGGTGAGCTAAGCTTACGTCGATTTTCCTCGTAATATCATTTCGCCTTGAACAGCAAGCTTGATTTCGAGTTTGTGTCGTACTCGTGGTTTCAATAACCTTTCGCTTCATCATTCCTTTGACTTGATGTCATCGCCGATTGATTACATCTTCATGAAATCTCTCGACAATTGTGTCATGATCATCATCAACATTCTGAGCTCTTACACGATATCAATCGAATTCGTGTTGAGAAATACCATCATTGCCCCTTGATGATTTGTGTTGTCATCGACAACATTCTTGCCTTCCCTCCAACACAAACTTGATCGTGTTTTATATTATACCTTGATTTCCTTGCTATCCAGCATTTATTCTTCCTTACCTTGGAATATTACCACCTTTTATGTCCAGAATGTCGTGGGAATTTCACCACCTCTTAAGAAATTCTTGATGCAGTGATGCTTCTCGCAATCACCATTCTTTCTTGTGTTGTTTCTAACTGGGATACCAACAGGTGAATGGTGCTGTTTGGATCCTGCCCTTTCTGTCAACCCTATTGCTTTGGAGTTAATGGTCAACATTACATCCTTAGGCCATTGATTATCGAATCACCATTCTAACATTAATCATACTACCTAAGCCCATATTTCGGGTGCACCTTTCAGCCAATGTTTAATTGTGTATGTTTTTCCTCTAGCATACATCATTATATCATTTGATCCGACAAATGTTATACCCTTGTTCACCTAAGTGTGGAAATCCATCTTTTGAAAATCTCAATGAATTGTCGCTGAGTCAATCAGCCACCTCCTCACCTCTCCTTCATTTAATGATGAACTCTTGTTTTGGAACTCGCTTCCATAGTTCAATTCCCGATAATCTTACAATGTCATCTCGACAATCTGTGTTGCACCTTTCTTCTCAGGCATCCTGAGTCTGAGTTATCCTGACACCAATCAGATCTGAATCTCGGTCAAACATGATGGTTCGAACATATTTCCAAGAGTTATCACATTGGTCTTTATATAACCCAATAAGGTGATATCATGCCTAGCACACCTGGTCGGAGGACCTATTGCTATAGTATCCTTTAACAAGGTTAGTCATTCGTCCATGAGGAAATTGTAAGACTTATTCTATAAGATGTTCCTCATGGGTCCTTTGTGTATCCAAAGTCTGGTCTTTACCTAGTGACTATGTCAATGCTATCTCGAAGCATGTCTGTGATACTCCAATTTTCAACAAGAACATTTGAAGCCCAATGCTAAATGTTTCCTGCTCAATTATCCAAACACCGCTGTATGGGTAATGTCATGAAATTTCTCTCCCCTACCTAAAGAGTTTTCTACATTACATCCTGTCATGGATATCATGCTCTGCTTGTCCTTGGGAAGGATATACCCTTGAAATATGTGCTTAAACACATTTTCCTTTCCATTGTTCTGTTTAATTTGATAATCATATTTTCCTTTCCACTGGTTGGTTTAACGTTTCTTGTGATCTATATGATCTAAGCAGTAATATTCTCCTGCTTATGTAATCACCTCGGTGTGCAATTCTGTCAGCAAGACCCTGTTACTAACGTCGATAACATTCCGGCAGCCACCGATGGATGAGAGATTTGCCTATTGGTCTGCCTCGTTCAACGAGCAGGAAAATGATTCTCTTCGTCCCTCACCCTTGGTACCGACGTTGTTGCCGCCATAACTGACAGGCTACCCTCTGACATGCCTTGATATCATGACCGTGCAAGATGTTGATGACCCACAAGTATGGGGGATCTATCGTAGTCCTTTCGATAAGTAAGAGTGTCGAACCCAACGAGGAGCAGAAGGAAATGATAATCGGTTTTCAGCAAGGTATTCTCTGCAAGTACTGAAATAAGTGGTAACAGATAGTTTTGTGATATGATAAATTGTAACGAGCAACAAGTAACAAAAGTAAATAAAGTGCAGCAAGGTTGCCCAATCCTTTTGTAGCAAAGGACAAGCCAGAACAAACTCTTATAATAGGAAAAAGCGCTCCCGAGGACACATGGGAATATCGTCAAGCTAGTTTTCATCACGTTCATATGATTCGCGTCCGATACTTTGATAATTTGATATGTGGGTGGACCGGTGCTTGGGTGCTGTTCTTACTTGAACAAGCATCCCACTTATGATTAACCTCTATTGCAAGCATCCGCAACTACAACAAAAGTATTAAGGTAAACCTAACCATAGCATGAAACATATGGATCCAAATCAGCCCCTTACGAAGCAACGCATAAACTAGGGTTTAAGCTTCTATCACTCTAGCAACCCATCATCTACTTATTACTTCCCAATGCCTTCCTCTAGGCCCAAATAATGGTGAAGTGTTATGTAGTCGACGTTCACATAACACAACTAGAGGCTAGACAACATACATCTTATCAAGATATCAAATGAATACCAAATTCACATGACTACTCATAGCAAGACTTCTCCCTTTTCCTCAGGAACGAACGTAATTACTCACAAAGCATATTCATGTTCATAATCAGAGGGGTAATAATATGCATATAGGATCTGAACATATGATCTTCCACCAATTAAACCAACTAGCATCAACTACAAGGAGTAATCAACACTACTAGCAACCTACTAGCACCAATCCCGGACTTTGAGACAAGAATTGGATACAAGATATGAATTAGGGTTTGGAGATGAGATGGTGATGGTGAAGATGTTGATGGAGATTGCCCTCTCCCGATGAGAGGAGCATTGGTGAGGACGATGGTGATGATTTCCCCCTCCGGGAAGGAAATATCCCCGGCAGAACAGCTCTGCCGGAGCTCTAGATTGGATCCACCAAGGTTCCGCCTCGTGGCGGCGGAGTCTCGTCCCGAAAAGTTCCTCTCTATTTTTTCTCATCGAAAGACCTCATATAGGAGAAGATGGGCATCGGAGAGCCACCAGGGGGCCCACGAGATAGGGGGCGCGCCCCCACCCTCGTGAGCAGGGTGTGGGCCCCCTGGCCTTCATCTTTGGCGTGGATTTTTCTTTATTTCTTTTAAGATGTTCCGTGGAGTTTCAGGACTTTTGGAGTTGCGCAGAATAGGTCTGTAATATTTTCTCCTTTTCCAGACCAGAATTCCAGCTACCGGCATTCTCCCTCTTTATGTAAACCTTGTAAAATAAGAGAGAATAGCCATAAGTATTGTGACATAAAGTGAAATAACAATCCATAATGCAATAAATATTGATATAAAAGCATGATGCAAAATGGACGTATCAACTCCCCCAAGCTTAGACCTCGCTTGTCCTCAAGCGAAAAGCCGATAACAATAAATATGTCCTCATGTTTAGAGGTAGAGGTGTCGATAAAAATAAAATACGGACATGAAGGCATCATGATTATTCTTATAATAGCAACATATATAGGTTTTGTCATATGATTACTTATGTTTAAGTGATGATCTATTCACAATGCAAAAGTATAAATCATAAACCTTATTGGGCTCCAACAAACTATAATCTCAGTCATTGAAGCAATTGCAATTTATCATAACATCGGAAAGAGTCTATGTCAGAGCTAAAAAGCAAGTCCACATACTCAACTATCATTTAGTCCTCCATAATTGCTAACACTCACGCGATACTTGTGGTTACAGAGTTTTAATCGGACATAGATAAAGATAGGGGCTTATAGTTTTGCCCCACAACCTTTTACCTCAAGGGTAATGTCAACAATAATGGTTCATGCTCCCCTACATCCAATTACATATATATATATATCATGTTCTTTCCAACATGCTGAGCTTGCCAAAGGATAAAATAAAAAAGAAAAGGTGAAGATCACCATGACTCTTGCATAAGGTAGATGATAATAATAAAGGATAGGCCCTTCGCAGAGGGAAGCAAAGGTTGCCATGCGCTTTTATGGTTGGATGTATAAAATCTCAATGCGAAAGAACGTCACTTTACATTGCCACTTGTGATATGAACCTTTATTATGCAGTCCGTCACTTTTATTACTTCCACATCACAAGATCGTATAAAACTTATTTCTCCCACACCAATCAATCATACATATTTAGAGCAATTTTTATTGCTTTGCACCGATGACAACTTACTTGAAGGATCTTACTCAATCCATAGGTAGATATGGTGGACTCTCATGGCAAAACTGGTTTAGGGATATTTGGAAGCACAAGTAGTATTTCTACTTGGTGCTGAGAATTTGGCTAGCATGAGGGGGATAGGCAAGCTCAACAAGTTAGAGGAACCATGACAACATACTTTATCTCAGATATAAGAAAGACATAACTCATTACGTTGTCTTCCTTGTCCAACATCAACTCTTTAGCATGTCATATTTTAATGAGTGCTCCCAATCATAAAAGATGTCAATGATAATATATCTATATGTGAAACCTCTCTTTCCTTATTACTTCCTATTAATTGCAACAATGACGAAAGCTATGTCTGCCAACTCCCAACAACTTTTAATCACCATACTCTTTCTATGTGAAGTCATTACTCTCAATAAGATCAATATGAACTTTTTGTTTCTTTTATTCTTTTCTTCTTTCTTTTATTCACCCAAGATCATGGCAAAATAATCAAGCCCTTGACTCAACACTAATCTTTATTATATATAACTCACGGACTCGATTACATAGAGGGATCATAAAGCAAAACTCAAAACTAGATCATGCCATAAACTTTATTCTACTAGATCAAGATACTACTAATAGGATCGAACTAAGAAAACGGTAAAGATAGGAGTTGTGATGGTGATACGATACCGGGGCACCTCCCCCAAGCTTGGCAGTTGCCAAGGGGGGTGCCCATACCCATGTGATCATGTCTCCTTCTTTGTTGGTGAAGAAGGTGGCGGTGACGGATAATCGGACATCGAGCGTAAGAGGTCCTCCAGCTTGCGAATAATGCCCTTGAGTGCAACAATATGCTCCTTCAACAAAATATTTTCTTGTGTGAGATACTTGTTTTGAACCCGAGCTAACTCAATCATCTTGAAAGCTTCGATCTCAGTTGGGGTAAGAAGGTTATGATCAATTTGAAGGGTGTCTTTTGCTGCTGGAGCTTGATCCTCTGTGGCCTTCTTGATCCTTTCATCCTTGTTGACCCTCGTGGGTTCTTCCCTCTTCAAATCTATCTTCATTAGCCAAGCATCGTTGTCACCATTGTTGGAGGAGGGAGATGACATGATGCCTAGCCTGAGAAACCCTGACAGAAAACAGCTCGAAACAAGAATAGAGGAGGTTTACGTGATACGGGAGTCAAAACCTTCAGGAGAATATATAATGAATTTTTACCGACCAAAATACGTATCGTGCAAGAAAACGGAGTCCGGAGGGCACACGAGGCGCTCACGAGGTAGGGGGCGCGCCCAGGGGGGTAGGGCGCGCCCACCACCCTCGTGGGGCCCTCGTGTCCTTCCCGGATTGCTACTTATTTTTCTATTTTTCTAAATATTCTAAAACAGAGAAATATTGTCTTAAAAATTGTTTTGGAGTCGGTTTACTTACCGTACCACATACCTATTCCTTTTCGGAGTCTGAAATGTTCCGGAAAGTGTCCCTTATGTATTCCTCCGGGGTTATGGTTTCAATAATATTGGTTTCAACATTTATGGGATTACCTGAGATATATTGTTTAATTCTTTGACCGTTTACCACCTTTGGATTTGTGCCCTCGAAGTTGTTGATTTTTATGGCACCAGAACGATAGACCTCTTCGATGACGTAGGGGCCTTCCCATTTAGAGAGAAGTTTTGCTGCAAAAAATCTTAAACGAGAGTTGTATAGCAATACATAATCACCTACATTAAACTCACGCTTTTGTATCCTTTTGTCATGCCATCTTTTAACTTTTTCTTTAAACAACTTGGCATTTTCATAAGCTTGGGTTCTCCATTCATCAAGTGAGCTAATATCAAATAACCTCTTCTCTCCGGCAAGTTTAAAATCATAGTTGAGCTCTTTAATAGCCCAATATGCCTTATGTTCTAGTTCGAGAGGTAAGTGACATGCTTTTCCATAGACCATTTTATACGGGGATATACCCATAGGATTTTTGTATGCAGTTCTATAAGCCCATAATGCATCATCAAGTTTCTTAGACCAATTCTTTCTAGACCTATTAACATTCTTTTGCAAAATTAATTTGAGCTCTCTATTGCTCAACTCTACTTGACCACTAGACTGTGGGTGATAAGGGGATGCAATTCTATGATTAACGTCACATTTAGCAAGCATTTTACGGAAAGCACCATGAATAAAATGTGAACCACCATCACTCATTAAATATCTAGGGACTCCAAACCTCGGAAAAATAACTTCCTTAAGCATTTTCATAGAAGTGTTATGATCAGCACTACTAGTTGGAATAGCTTCTACCCACTTAGTAACGTAATCAACAGCAACTAAAATATGTGTGTATCCATTAGAGGCATGAAAAGGTCCCATATAATCAAAGCCCCAAACATCAAACGGTTCAATAACAAGTGAATAATTCATAGGCATTTCTTGACGTTTACTAATATTACCAATTCTTTGACATTCATCACAAGACAAGACATACTTACGGGCATCCTTGAAGAGAGTAGGCCAATAAAAACCAGATTGCAATACCTTATGTGCAGTTCTATCTCCAGCGTGGTGTCCTCCATAAGACTCGGAATGACACTTGCGTAGGATCTGTTCCTGTTCATGCTCAGGTACACAATGCCTAATAACACCACCTACTCCTTCTTTATAAAGATGTGGGTCATCCTAAAAGTAATGTCTCAAATCATAGAAGAACTTTTTCTTTTGTTGGTATGTGAAGCTAGGTGTTATAAACTTAGCAACAATATAATTAGCATAATCAGCATACCATGGAGTACTACGAGAAGTACTTATAACATTTAATTGCTCATCAGGAAAGTCATCATTAATAGGTAGTGGGTCATCAAGAATATTTTCTAACCTAGACAAGTTGTCTGCAACGGGGTTCTCAGCTCCCTTTCTATCAACAATATGCAAATCAAATTCTTGTAGCAAGAGAAACCATCTAATAAGTCTAGGTTTTGCATCTTTCTTTTCCATAATATATTTAATAGCAGCATGATTTGTTTGAATAGTTACTTTAGAATCAACAATATAAGATCTGAACTTATCACAAGCAAATACAACTGCTAAAAGTTCTTTTTCAGTAGTAGCATAATTTCTTTGAGCATTGTCTAGAGTCTTACTAGCATAATGAATAACATTTAATTTCTTATCGACTCTTTGCCCTAGAACAGCACCTACAACATAATCACTAGCATCACACATAATTTCAAAGGGTAAATTCCAATCAGGTGGTTGAACAATAGCTGCAGAGACTAATGCTTTCTTAAGTATTTCAAATGCTTCTACACAATCATCATCAAAGACAAATGCACTACTAGGGAAAAGCCTAGCAGCAGCGCGGGTTTTGGGCCTATTAGCAGCGCGGGGGCTGGCGCTACTAATAAGGCGCTACAGTTAACGTATAGCAGTAGCGCGGGCGCACCCGCGCTACTACTACGTCCGTTAGTAGTAGCGTGGGTAAAAACCTGCGCTACTACTAACCCGCGGAATTTTTTTTTCGAATTTTTTGCCCGAATTTTCAAATTTCTGAATTATTTTAACCTCTAATCTCTAATCACCCTCATCGCTGCTCAATTTAATCTCTAATCACTCTCATCATTCCAAATCATCTAACTTCCCGGACGGTCACCCATCCTCTCACTACTCCAGCCTGAGCACGCTTAACTTTCGGGTTCTATTCTCCCTCGATTCCAAGTCTGCACTTGTTGTTTTCCTGACAATAGTAAGATGTCAATCCTATTAACCCTCGGGAGTTTAGCTTGAGCATGAAGTCACACATTTCGCTGTTTGAGTTTAAAACTATTGTTCTAAACCACAATAATTATAATTATTTAGTAACACTAATATTTCTTGAATAAGGAGTTTGACCACATTTTGACCAAAGTTTGACCACAGTTTGACCAGATTTGATCAAAATTCCAAAAAACTGAAATAATTATCTAGTAACACTAATATTCTTGAATAATTATTTAGTAACACTAATACGTCTTGAATAAGTAGTTTGACCATAGCTTGACCAGATTTGACCAAAATAAAAAAAAACTGAAATTTGAGCATAATTTTTTTCCTTTTAGAATTTGAGGATTCTAAAAATTTGCAAACAGGCCGTAGGCGGTCACCATCATATGCGGATTTTCGTGCTGAACATTTTGATATATTATACGTTTTTTTCTGACATCGTATGCAAAAGTTATAGCCGTTTTACATTTTCCCTACACTTTTTGCAAAACATGTCCAAATTTAAGTTTTTAAATTTTCCTAACTAGTAGATGTAAGAACATAACTACATCTCGAAGGATTTTAATTTTTGAAACATTTTGATATATTATACGTTTTTTTCTAACATCGTATGCAAAAGTTATAGCCGTTTTACATTTTCCCTACACTTTTTGCAAAACATGTCCAAATTTAAGTTTTTAAATTTTCCTAACTAGTATGGAAGTAACATAACTACATCTCGAAGGATTTTAATTTTTGAAACATTTTGATATATTATATGTTTTTTTCTAACATCGTATGCAAAAGTTATAGCCGTTTTACATTTTCCCTACACTTTTTGCAAAACATGTCCAAATTTAAGTTTTTAAATTTTCCTAACTAGTAGATGTAGTAACATAACTACATCTCGAAGGATTTTAATTTTTGAAGTTTTTATCATTTTCTTTTGCTTTTTACAAAACCGAAAAGGCGATCCACGGGGGGGGGGAGTAGTAGCGAGGGGTAAAAACCAGCGCTACTGCTATCAACTTAGTAGTAGCGAGGGTTAAAAACCCGCGCTACTACTATGGCATGTCCCGGGGGGCACGGTAGAGACCGCTTAGTAGTAGCGAGGGTTATAAACTAGCGCTACTGCTATCAACTTAGTAGTAGCGAGGTTTAAAAACCCGCGCTACTGCTACTTAGCAGCAGCGCCTGATTTTAAAGCGCGCTGCTGGTAAGATTCTGTGTATAGGCTTTTCCCTAGTAGTGATGGTATATCTTTTTGCAATAAATTAGTCAGAGGCCGAGAAATTTTTGAGAAGTCCTTAATGAACCTCCTATAAAACCCGGCATGACCAAGGAAACTTCTTATACCTTTGATGTCCTTGGGACATGGCATCTTTTCAATAGCATCAACCTTGGCTTTATCAACTTCAATACCTCTTTCAGAAACTTTGTGCCCCAAAACAATACCTTCATTAACCATAAAGTGGCACTTTTCCCAATTCAAGACAAGATTAGTTTCTTCACATCTCTGCAAAACTCGATCAAGATTGCTCAAGCAATCGTCAAAAGAGGAACCATAGACAGAAAAGTCGTCCATGAAAACCTCACAAATCTTTTCACAAAAGTCAGAGAATATAGCCATCATGCATCTTTGAAAGGTAGCAGGTGCATTACATAAACCAAAAGGCATACGTCTATAAGCAAAAGTACCAAAAGGGCATGTAAAAGTAGTCTTTGATTGATCTTTAGCCGACACAGGTATTTGAGAGAAACCAGAATAACCATCTAGAAAGCAATAGTGTGTGTGTTTGCATAATCTTTCTAGCATTTGATCAATAAAAGGTAAGGGGTAATGATCTTTCTTAGTAGCTTTATTTAATTTGTGGAAATCAATTACCATCCTATAACCTGTGATAATTCTTTGTGGAATCAATTCATCTTTATCATTAGGAACAACAGTAATACCTCCCTTCTTAGGGACACAATGGACATGACTTACCCACTCACTATCAGCAACGGGATAGATTATACCTGCCTCTAGAAGCTTTAGTATTTCTTTTCTTACCACTTCTTTCATTTTAGAATTTAGACGTCGTTGAGGATCACGAACTGGTTTGGCATCTGCTTCCAAATTTATTTCATGTTGACATAGAGTGGGACTAATGCCCTTAAGATCATCAAGAGTATATCCAATAGCAGCACGGTGCTTCTTCAGAGTTTTCAATAATCTTTCTTCTTCATGCTCTGAAAGGTTAGCACTAATAATAACAGGATGTATCTTCTTTTCATCAAGATAAGCATATTTAAGATTATCAGGCAAAGGTTTAAGCTCAAACATGGGATCACCCTTAGGCGGAGGAGGGTCCCCTAGGATTTCAACATGCAAGTTGTGTTTCAGAACAGGTTCCTATTTAAAGAATACTTCATCTATTTCCCTTCTTTCATTCATGAACATATCATTTTCATGGTCTAGCAAATAGTGTTCTAAAGGATCACTAGGAGGTACTGCAATAGAAGCAAGACCAATAATTTCATCCTTACTAGGTAATTCTTCCTCACGATGTTGTTTACTAAATTTAGAGAAATTAAACTCATGAACCATATCATCCAAGCCAATAGTAACAACATTCTTTGTGCAATCTATGGTAGCATTGACAGTATTTAAGAAGGGTCTACCAAATATAATGGGACAAAAACTATCTTGTGGGGAACCAAGAACAAGAAAATTAGCAGGATATTTAGTTTTCCCACACAAGACTTCGACATCTCTGACAATTCCCATTGCTGAAATAGTATCTCTATTGGCAAGTTTAATTGTGACATCAATATCTTCTAACTCAGTAGGTGCAATTTCATTCTTAATTTCTTCATATAAAGTATGCGGTATAACACTAGCACTAGCACCCATATCACATAAGCCATGATAACAATGATCCCCTATTTTAACAGAAATAACAGGCACGCCTACCATGGGTCTATGTTTATCTTTAGCACAAGGTTTAGCAATTCTAGCAGTTTCACCTTCGAACTGAATAACATGCCCATCAATATTATTAGACAAGAGATCTTTAACAATAGCAATATTAGGTTCTACTTTAACTTATTCAGGAGGTGTATAAGTTCTAATATTTCTTTTACGAACAACACTTGAAGCTTTAGCATGATCCTTTATTCTAAAAGGGAAAGGTGGTTTCTCAATATAAGAAGTAGGAACAATAGGATCATTATAAGTGATAGTCTTTTCTTCAACTTTAATAGGTGCAGCTACTTTTACTTATATGGGAGGATGATATTTAAACCACTTCTCCTTAGGGAGATGAACATAAGTAGCAAAAGATTCACAGAAAGAAGCTACTATCTCAGAGTCAAGTCCATATTTAGTGCTAAACTTACGAAAAATATCGGTATCCATGAAAGATTTAACACAATCAAACTTAGGTGTCATACCTGACTCCTTACCTTCGTCGAGGTCTCAATCTTCAGAGTTGCGTTTAATTCTATCCAATAAATTCCATCTGAATTCAATAGTCTTCATCATAAAAGAGCCAGCACAAGAAGTATCGAGCATGTTGCGATTGTTTTCAGAAAGCCGAGCATAAAAACTTTGCATAATTATTTCTCTCGGGAGCTCATGATTGGGGCATGAATACAACATTGATTTAAGCCTCCCCCAAGCTTGAGCGATGCTTTCTCCTTCGCGAGTCCAGAAATTATATATGTTATTGCGATCACGATGAACAAGATGCATAGGGTAATACTTTTGATGAAATTCCAACTTGAATCTTTTATAGTCCCAGAATATCATATCATCACATAGCCTATACCATATCAATGTGTCTCCCTTCAAAGATAAAGGGAAGACCTTCTTCTTAGCAACATCATCAGGTATACCTGCAAGCTTAAATAATCCACAAACTTCATCCACATATATTAAGTGCTCATCGGGATGCTTTGTTCCATCTCCTGTAAAAGGGTTAGCTAGCAGTTTTTCCATCATAGCCACAGGAAATTCAAAAGGAGTTTCATTTTCAATAGGTTCAGTAGGTTGAGGAGCAACTCTTTGCCCTACTGGACGGGGTGAAGATACCCTGAACAAGCCCCTCAGAGAATTACTTTCCATAGTAACAAGTGACAGTAAATTTCAGCACACTATATAAATTTTTCCTTACCAAATTCCACCTACCAAAGGCGCGGCACTCCCCGGCAACGGCGCCAGAAAAGAGTCTTGATGACCCACAAGTATAGGGGATCTATCGTAGTCCTTTCGATAAGTAAGAGTGTCGAACCCAACGAGGAGCAAAAGGAAATGATAAGCGGTTTTCAGCAAGGTATTCTCTACAAGTACTGAAATAAGTGGTAACAGATAGTTTTGTGATATGATAAATTGTAACGAGCAACAAGTAACAAAAGTAAATAAAGTGCAGCAAGGTGGCCCAATCCTTTTGTAGCAAAGGACAAGCCAGAACAAACTCTTATAATAGGAAAATCGCTCCCAAGGACACATGGGAATATCGTCAAGCTAGTTTTCATCACGTTCATATGATTCACCTTCGATACTTTGATAATTTGATATGTGGGTGGACCGGTGCTTGGGTGCTGTTCTTACTTGAACAAGCATCCCACTTATGATTAGCCTCTATTGCAAGCATCCGCAACTACAACAAAAGTATTAAGGTAAACCTAACCATAGCATGAAACATATGGATCCAAATCAGCCCCTTATGAAGCAACGCATAAACTAGGGTTTAAGCTTCTGTCACTCTAGCAACCCATCATCTACTTATTACTTCCCAATGCCTTCCTCTAGGCCCAAATAATGGTGAAGTGTTATGTAGTCGACGTTCACATAACACCACTAGAGGCTAGACAACATACATCTTATCAAGATATCAAACGAATACCAAATTCACATGACTACTCATAGCAAGACTTCTCCCTTGTCCTCAGGAACGAACGTAATTACTCACAAAGCATATTCATGTTCATAATCAGAGGGGTAATAATATGCATATAGGATCTGAACATATGATCTTCCACCAATTAAACCAACTAGCATCAACTACAAGGAGTAATCAACACTACTAGCAACCTACTAGCACCAATCCCGGACTTTGAGACAAGAATTGGATACAAGAGATGAACTAGGGTTTGGAGATGAGATGGTGCTGGTGAAGATGTTGATGGAGATTGCCCTCTCCCGATGAGAGGAGCGGTGGTGATGACGATGGTGATGATTTCCCCCTTCGGCAAGGAAGTATCCCCGGCAGAACAGCTCTGCCGGAGCTCTAGATTGGATCCGCCAAGGTTCCGCCTCATGGCGGCAGAGTCTCGTCCCGAAAAGTTCCTCTCTATTTTTTCTCATCGAAAGACCTCATATAGGAGAAGATGGGCATCAGAGAGCCACCAGGGGCCCACGAGATAGGGGGGCGCGCCCTAGGGGGGGCGCCCCCCACCCTCGTGAGCAGGGTGTGGGCCCCCTGGCCTTCATCTTTGGCGTGGATTTTTCTTTATTTCTTTTAAGACGTTCCGTGGAGTTTTAGGACTTTTGGAGTTGCGCAGAATAGGTCTCTAATATTTGCTCCTTTTCCAGACCAGAATTCCAGCTGCCGGCATTCTCCCTCTTTATGTAAACCTTGTAAAATAAGAGAGAATAGCCATAAGTATTGTGACATAAAGTGAAATAACAGTCCATAATGCAATAGATATCGATATGATGCAAAATGGACGTATCAGATGTCACCGTCTGTCATGGAATTGTCACGGCAGATGTCCTTAGTGTCAGGACTTAGTCGCGAGGCCAACGCATCTATGTGGTAGCTTGAGAGGGGTTGAGCGGGACGAGAGACGCGATGTTTTACCCAGGTTTGGCCCCTCACGGTGGAGGGAAAAGCCTACATCCTGCTTCATTGATATTGATGATGATGACCACGGCTACAAGAGTGCTCTATCTCGAGAGCTATTGTCTAAACCTAACTTGTCCAACTCGTGGAACTTGTCAATCTTGTCCCTTTTGGGGAGCCCTGCCCCTCCTTATATATGTTGGAGGGGCGGGTTACATGTAGAGTCCTATTAGGATTAGGACTAGTCTATCTCTAATACAAACCGGATACAAGTCCAGGTCTTAACTCCATGTAAGATAAATGTTCCTCATGCCTTTCCTCTTAAACCGGCCCACCGTTAACATAAACAGGCCTTTTTGGCCTTGGGCCTTGTCATTCATCTGACCCGTCCGCCGGGTCACAAGTGTGTCATAATGTTCCGGCGGGTTGCTTGTAAACCGCCAGGTCAGGGCAGGTCGCCAGTGAATCGCCAAGTGTAAACCAGGTCTCAAGTAAACCGCCAAGTCCAGCCGGGTCGCCACTGAGTCTTCAGGCTCGTGAATCGTCATACCAGTGAACCGCCAGACACGTAAATCGCCAATCCTCTGGCGGTTTACCAATGAAACGCCTAGTCCGACCGGGTTATATTTCCGGCCGGTTTACGCCGCGGGGTATATCCCCGACATTAGCCCCCAAGTTTAGCTTGGATTTATCCATGGTAAACTTATGCTGCAAAATAAACACAAGAACAAATTTGACAGGTTATGCTCCGGGTTAAGAATTCTTGTAAACCGGTACCTGATGATCCTTAAGTCCTTGTCATTTCCTCCTTCTAGAAAATCCAGGTTAACAAGCCAGCTTCATACTCAATTTGTTGACATTGGTTTCTCACAGAGAAACATTATGAAGAATAATCCACTTGAGTCGGCTTCCAAAGCGCCGGTTTAAGAAATATGGGTCTTGAAATACTTATTTGATATTCAGCCGGTTTGAAGATGTAAAACTTGCCGGTTTAATATTACCAAACTGGTCGGTTTATAAATATTGATGGCACAGGGTCATAATTGTTGTCGACACCGGGTCATGTAATTGATCTTCTTGATTTGCTCAAAACTGATAAAATGAAGATGTTCCTCCTTTATATGCATAATACCTGTAGCCCCCAACTCTTAAGAGGAGAACATAGTGATAACTTAAGACTTGCTCCAATAAGTGTTTCAACCTTGAAGAAATCCTGTTTGTTCATCATATAAACTGAATACTCCATATATGTAGCCCCTAAGTGCCGGGTTGTCATGCTTGCAGCAACCCGGGACTTGTAATTGCTTGAATTGTTGACAGGAGCAATTGGTAGCCCCCAAGGGCCGGCTCATTATAATATGATGAGTCGGGTCTTCAATAAGACTAGTAAAAAATGACTTTGCATTAGCCCCCAAGTGTCATGATGCATGCTTGCAGCGACATGAGACTTGCATGTAATCTTGATTTGAATAATGTAGCCCCCAAGTGCCGGGTTGTAAGCCTGCAGCAACTCAGGACTATTCTTTCCATTGTAGAATAAATCATATCCTTTGATAAAATAATAGACACTGCGCTAAAGCGACTTTGAAAACTTCAATCATACTACTGGTTATTGATAACCATAATAAAAATCCAGCCATGTTGGCTATTTGAATAATATACCCAATGATTTATTAGCGCATAATTCCAATGGCGCAATCCAAATATATACTGGCGACTTATAGTCCAAAGCCAGGCCGGTTCAATAAACACCGGTGATTTGTAATTATGCTTTATTCAACCTGTTTCTGCATACAACAAGTTTAAAGTGCCCTGGCGGTTTACCGCCGGACGGGTCATAACGCCCAACATATAACCCGGGTTTATAACCAAGGCTGTACTTAAGAATAATCAAATATGAAATAGATCATACCTGTGGCATTGAATCACATCGTTGGTTTACCAACTTTTTTAGTAAGGGTGATAATCCCAATCTTGAGTACTGATAACTCCTTCCATATTGTGCCAGTTTATGATAAAACCGTACCGGGTTGTGATAAACACCGGATTATCCATATTCGATGCTGACGACTTGGAGTCGAAACCAGGCGAGGTTAATAATCTCCGGATTGTAACTTGTACTGACAACTTATAGTTGACAGCCTAACCGGGTTGAGAAAACTCTGGTTTATAATTGAGTTTGTACTAACAACTGATAGTTGAAAGCTTTTGCTGGGTTAAGAAACACTGGACTGATGACTTATAGTCTAGCCGGGTCAATAGACACCGGTTCAACATAAAATTTATCAAAAGAGAAAAATCTTGACAAAGGCAAATAAAACCGTGTAGTCGAGGCTTTTCAAGGGCTGTCAGGCCCAAATTCGAGGCTTTTCATGGGCTGCCAGGTCGCTGAGTTAAACCATTTGACAAAGCCTTTTAAGATGGCCCTCCAACTAACCATCATCGTTTTAACTTTGACAAGTTCAGGGTCTCAATGAGAGTAACTGTCAAACGTTCGACGGGTCGTGCAAGGATTACCTGGATAGGAGTGGCTTACTTGATGAAGGCAGGTTAACTCGGGGTTTTAGGTGAGTACACCAGGCTTCCAAGCCGTGGGTCGATACCCGGCTACAAGGGTCCTTTCAAACTCTTTGGTATTTGACACAAAGAGCCCCCAAGTTACTTTGTGAGCCGTGCTCAATGGGTGCCTATGTTTGAGTTGTGCGTAGCAACAAGACTCTCTTTGGCCCCTTGGGTGTGAAGCTCCCAAGCTTTGTTGTGGCGTGATAGCCGAATTAATGGACAGGACTCCGCTTTGCAAGTAGAAGCCCCCATGCGATATATTTCTGAGCTGTGCTCGCCGGGTGCCTATGTTTGAGTTGTGGTGTGTAACAAACTCTCTTTGGCTCCTGATGATAATATTGTCTTGATAGACGCATCAAGAGGGTAGTAACGCCATGTTCTCTTTGGTGAATACACCTATGTTTGAACAGGAAGCCCCCAAGTAATCATATGAAGATGAGCCCATAAGGCAGGACACCCATGTGTGAACTGCGCGTCAGGGCAGCAGGTCCTCTTCGGTAACCTTTAACTTTTTGCAAGAGATAAATTCTTCTTGAACCGGGATTTAAAACCGGACATTGAGAGCTTCAAAGCTTTATGGGAGACATCTTTCCCTTGAACCGGATCTTAAACCGGAACCTTCATTTTCAGTCAGAAATTTTCTGACGGCCTTTCAGCTCGAACTTGCGAGAGATTAATTCCTCTTGAACCGGAAATTCTTAAACCGGATTTGAGAGCTCCAGAGCTTTGTGGGAGAACAGATTTCCCTTGAACCGGATTTTAAACCGGCATTCTTTATTTTGAACCGGAAATTTTCTGACGGCCTTCAAATTGCCATCAATATGGTAGTAGCCTCCGGGATCGGGTTATCTTTCCCTCTAATGTCCTGGGGTTCTTGACTTCACTGACAACCGGCAACATTTGCTGAGTCATATTACTGTAGCCCCCGAGTCTCAAGGCGACTCGAGGAGTTGGCTTGAGATTCTCCATATTTGACCGTGATATAATCCGCCATAACTTGTATATCATTGGTGTGGATAGCACAATGTGAATCCACAGAAGATTGAGGTGACTATGGCGGGTTATAAATGATCCCGTATGAGCCGTGTCAACAACTCAGCCAATGGTTCCTTACAACTGGCGATTTGAAGTTAACCAAACTGTAGTGGCGGCGACTTGTGCGCTTGCCCATTGAACCATCCAGTGCAGACGGCGACTGATAATATATGATAATTTGCCTCTGATTTGTTGGAAAAAAAACCAGACTTCCCAAGTAGTGACTTGCTCATACTCAATTAACAGCTCATCCAGACAAGTGCGGCTCGGTGTGTCGATGTAGACCAGGCCGCGAGAGACGGACGGTAAAGACGACCGTAACATCAGAGGCAGCGTAGACAGATGAACCGGCCGCGGCGTTGTAAGCCGGTGCGGACGGGCAAGTTGTCCTCCTTGTTGTAAGCCGACATGGTCGTGAGATACGGCCACGGCGTTGTAAGCCGGTGCGGGAGTCCATTGAGTAACGACGACCACCTATGCCAAAAGATGTTGGCATGCCTCCATCTCCGCAATATAATATCACTTTTTTTATAAATAATTGCCCTGCATAAATAATATTGCAGACCAAGGCAAAGATAAACTTGTTCTTTAACAAAAACAACATGTACTAATAAAACACACTTGGATGGATATCACCTAATTTGTTTAGACGATGGATGATCCGTTTATCGTGACAGAGGTGGCTCAGGCAGACTAGCGATTCAATATAGTTCCGGCGGCTCAAGCAGACCGGCAACTTAATATAACCCCGGTGGCACAAAGCGGCAAGGGCGGCTCAATGCGGCTCCGGCGGGTTGATGTAGATTAAGCTGCGCGGGGGCGGCTCAACAAGGCGGCTCACCACCGCAGGGGCGGCTCAACGCGGCCTCAGCGGCAAACGCCAGTGCAAAATTGATGTTGGCGCGCACCTATGCGACACCTGCGAAAAGATATCACAGACCAACATAATTGTTCTCAAATAATTTAATATGCATTAAACATAGATAGAAAAAATAGCATCTGGTAGTATCATGTAGTGGACGTAGCAGCAACTAGTGCCAGATTAGCCAACTAGTACTAGTGCTTTTGTAGCAACCGTAGTAGCACTAGCCGCCAAGGGGTACAGTACCCTTGATCTTACGTGGTGTAAATAACATCAGTGGTTGATGTGACCAGCAAGGGGAGCAGCAGGGCCGCGCTCGAGGCGGAGGCGCAAGGCTACGGCGGATGTTGTCCCGTGTGGCCGAGCGGCTCGCGAGGTCGCGTTACACAGAGACGGCGAGTGCTGTAGAGGCGAGCGCCACGCCGGCCAGGGCAGGTGCGACAGCTTGAAGTAGCAGCTCAAGGCCGTGGTAGCATGGCGACTCAGGCGGCGTGAGGTGCGCTGGCGATGACGAAGGCGCGGTCGTTCATCAAGGCGGGTCACAGGAGAAGACCGAGTCCGTGGACCATCGTGGTTACTGGATCCGTATTGATCAAGGCTTGCAAGCTTACGCTGATAGCTTGCCCCTGATCTGATTTCTTTGATCTTTACGTGCTAATCCCACATCGTAACTTTTCCTTCCTTTAATCCTTGAATTAATTTTGCAGCGGTGGCAACTCGGCGAATAAAACAAAGCCACCATATTTTGATGACTTCCATACGTGCAGATGAAAACCTGCTTTGCACTTGGCTATCTCATAGCGATGAAGGAAAAAGGTGATCCGGTCACGACGGATCGCCTGCTTGCATGCGACGGCGCACACAGATTTTAAATTTTGAAGTTGACGCAGATCTTTTCAACCTGATTCTTCTTCATCCGACAAATCATGAACTTCTCGATCCCTGGAAGGGATCCCTCCAAGAACTCAACACCACTGTGCGCAAGCCCCACGGTGGACGCCAACTGTCGTGGAATTGTCACGGCAGATGTCCTTAGTGTCAGGACTTAGTCGCGAGGCCAACGCATCTATGTGGTAGCTTGAGAGGGGTTGAGCAGGACGAGAGACGCGATGTTTTACCCAGGTTCGCCCCCTCACGATAGAGGTAAAAGCCTACATCCTGCTTCATTAATATTGATGATGATGACCACGGTTACAAGAGTGCTCTATCTCGAGAGCTATTGTCTAAACCTAACTTGTCCAATTCGTGGAACTTGTCAATCTTGTCCCTTTTGGGGAGCCCTGCCCCTCCTTATATATGTTGGAGGGGCGGGTTACATGTAGAGTCCTATTAGGATTAGGACTAGTCTATCTCTAATACAAACCGGATACAAGTCCAGGTCTTAACTCCATGTAAGATAAATGTTCCTCATGCCTTTCCTCTTAAACCGGCCCACCATTAACATAAACCAGCCTTCTGGGCCTTGGGCCTTGTCATTCATCTGACCCGTCCGCCGGGTCACAAGTGTGTCATAACATTTCGGCGGGTTGCTTGTAAATCGCCAGGTCAGGGCAGGTCGCCAGTGAATCGCCAAGTGTAAACCGGGTCTCAAGTAAACCGCCAAGTCCAGCCGGGTCGCCAATGAGTCTTTAGGCTCGTGAATCGTCATACCAGTGAACTGCCAGAAACGTAAATCGCCAATCCTCTAGCGGTTTACCAATGAAACGCCTAGTCCGGCCGGGTTATACTTCCGACCGGTTTACGCCGTGGGGTATATCCCCGACACCGTCCTTCCTACTTTAACCCACATGGTGGGCCCATAACCCCCAGGTCCCAGGATCAAAACCTGACTCTCCTATACAAACCCCCATTTCCAAGGTTGTTCCTTGCACTTGGCCTCATATGTAATTCACGAGCCACCTTCCGAGAGATCATCAATTCTGGCATAGGACATAGTAATTATTTATGTTGCCTTGAACCCCTTTTCACACCCTATAATAGGCATCGAGCGATTGCCTACCTGCTCGAAACTTCCCATGATACCTCCTTAGTTTGCTCTCGATATTTTCTTAAGTTTCAATTCGAGAGTTACTTTCCGCCACCTTCCTTGATGTTATCTAGTAGATAAGCAATACTGTAGCGGCCCGTTCATCCCGAATACCCCCTTATCTTTTCGTAAGTACAATGGAGTTCCCGAAGGAAGAATGACGACTTCATCATGATGACTCGAAGCAGAGAAATGGAGACATCAACGTAATGCATCGACCTCTTCAATAAGAGCAACCAAGACCGAGAAGACTCATTAGAATTTCATAACCAGAACTTTCCCCCTACCCAACCTCTTAAAGCTCGGGACGAGATTTCTTGTAGTGGAGGAGAATTGTGACGCCCGGATAATTAAGCTACAGAGAACCTCTGCTAATGATGCCACGTCACCTCGGTTACTGTTGATAATCTCGCGTTAAGTTCAAAATGATTCAAATTCAAATTTGAATTAAAAGGCAAACAACAAAGATTTACAAACATTAAAACTAAAATGTTTGGGATGTGGCAAATAATCCATACTAAATATTGGTGAAGGAACCACACTTCTGTAAAGTATTTAAATGCACCATAGTAATTAAAACAACAGCAAAAACTATTATTTAAATACTTTTAAATAATAAATAATTATGAAAGTATTTTGTTTAGGTGCCAAAGTTATTGTGGTAGAGGTATATTTAGTAATGCAAATTTGGGTGTTAATTATGTATTTTAAAAACAAAAATAAATTGGGAAATAAAATAAAAACAGTAAAAGAATAATAAACAAGAACAAAAAAACAAAAAAGGGTAAAAAGAGAAAGAACCCCCCTTCCCCCACTAGGACTCGACCTAGTCACCCACCCCACCAGGCCGGCCCAACCCCCTCTACTAACCCCCCTGGCACACCAGGAACCCTAGGGTCCAACCCCCACTCCCTTCGATCCCTTCCCCGCCTGGATCGGACTCCGCTCGGCGCCCCGACGCCTGCTGCGCCAACCCCGATCCCGCGCCCCGATGACGTTCGCCGGTGCCGCCTTCCCTTCCTCGTCACTCGTCCTCGCCCCCTACTCCTCGGACACCGTCCACGCACGCCGCCGCCGCACACCGTCGCCGCCTCGAGCCACTACTGCTTCGCCGGAGCCACCCACCGTCGTCGTCCCGTCCTCGTCTTCCTCCCTGAGCACCACTGCCCCCGAACCCCTACGGCCCCCTGAGGGAGTCCTGGATTAGGGGGTCCTCTGACAGCCGGACTATATCCTTTGGCCGGACTGTTGGATTATGAAGATACAAGATTGAAGACTTCGTCCTGTGTCCGGGTGGGACTCTTCTTTGCGTGGAAGGCAAGCTTGGCAATTCAAATATGTAGATCTCCTCCCTTGTAACCGACTCTATGTAACCCTAGCCCCCTCCGGTGTCTATATAAACCGGAGGGTTTAGTCCGTAGGACAACAAAAATCATAATCATAGGCTAGCTTCTAGGGTTTAGCCTCTACGATCTCGTGGTAGATCAACTCTTGTAATACTCATATCATCAAGATCAATCAAGCAAGAAGTAGGGTATTACCTCCATCGAGAGGGCCCGAACCTGGGTAAATATTGTGTCCCCCGCCTCTTGTTACCATCCGCCTTAGACGCACAGTTCGGGACCCCTACCCGAGATCCGCCGGTTTTGACACCGACATTGGTGCTTTCATTGAGAGTTCCACTATGCCGCCACGATAAGGCTTGATGGCTCGTCTTGTTGTCAAGGACAACATTACCTCGGGGGGAGCCCTGGTTGTAGGCCAAACTCTCCAACTAGGCGGCTTCGTCATGACCGCCCGTTCGGCCGTCGCGCTGACGATGACTTCTTAGGTCATCAAAAACAGCCTCCACGTCGGGTCAGGATTTGCCGAGTAGATGGATCCAATAGAGCTCTCTTCCTTGAACGAGCTCTTGGATCGCATCGCCGCCCTGGGAGTCGCAACGGACTATGATCGGATCGGGCTTAAACCCGACCAAAGGGAGATTAACTCTCCGCCGGTCACCCATCAGATAGCGGTGGTGGAGGAGCAATGTAGCAATTCTTCCTCTATTTTGAGGAAAAACTATGTCCGGATTCCCGAGCTCTCCGAGCCGGATACCCGTCCACGGGAGGACATGGCCCAAGCTTCGAACCTAGAATCAGACATCGGACCAGAACTATTGGGCAACATCCCGAAGTCTGAACTGCCAAGCTCGGAAACTCCTCCGCCCCTGGGTCTCAGATTGGGTCAGGGTTTGGACCTAAAACTACCCACCCACCCAGACTCAAGTGATCTTTCCCACATTAGACAAGAGCCCCAAGAGACAGTACATCACTATTGGGCCAGATTCCTGCTTGTAATGAGCAAGGTCAAGGACTGTCGCGAGGAAGACGCAATTTCATTCTTTTGAAAAAATTGCACGGGCAAGGGAATCCTCAACACCATAAGTCGCCGTGACATAGCACACTTTGCTGACTTGGCGGCCATAGTACGGAAGTACTATGCGATGGAAAGCACCTAGAAAACCCAAAAAAAATTCTGGGACCCTCCGGCTCTCACTAACCCCCCCCGTCCGAACTAAAAGGGTGTACTCTCGTAAGTCACCCGATCCAACTACAAAGAAACAAAAGCCCACTACATGGCGTAGAACTGTATTGGAGGGATGGCTCAATGGGCCATGCAAAATTCATAGTACAGCAGATACCATGCCAACACACAGCCTTAGAGCATGTTGGATACTCCGGCAGGTGGCCAAGAGCGGCGAGGATATCCTCATCAACAATACAACAAAGCACCATCCCGGGGGAAATAACAATACAGTATTGACAGTCTTCGAGACCTTCGCCTCAAATAATAGGCGCAATCGAACACTCCGCAGCCTCGCCGAAGTCTGCCACGTTGCAGCAATAAATCCATGGAATGACACGGCCATAACCTTCAATGACAGTGACGAACCCCAATTCCGAACAGCCCGAGCACCAGCCGCTTTGGTCCTTAGTCCAATTGTGGACGACTTCCGGCTTACTAAAGTGCTCATGGACGATGGCATCGGATTAAACCTCATCTACGAGGAAACTCTTAGCAAAATGGAAATAGACAAGAGCCACATTGAGCAAAGCAGCACGACCTTCATAGGAATCATCCCTAGTCGGGAGGCACGATGTGCGGGAAAAATCACACTAGATGTGGTATTCGGCACGCCGGAGAATTATAGGTCTAAAGAAATCACATTCCAAGAGGCCCCGTTCAGTAGCGGATACCACGCCCTTTTAGGGTGGGAGGCATTCACGATCTTCCATGCTATACCCCATTACGGGTACTTGAAGCTCAAAATGCCCGGGCCCAATGGAATCATCACTCTGGCTAGTGATCCGGACATAGCACTCCGCGCAGAAAATAAAACCGCCACAGTAGCCCTCCAGGCGTTATCCGAAGCCCTTGCGGCCGAAGAACTAATTGCGCTGCGCTCCACGGTGGACAGGGACGACGTGATACTCGACAAAAGACCCAAGTCCACCTCTTTTAAACCAGCAGACGAAATAGTCAAATTCCAGGTCCACCCAATGGACCCTACAAAAACAGCATCCATCGGGACACAACTAAACCCCACAAAAGACGCCGCATTGCGGGAGTTCTTGTGCGAGAATTGGGACATCTTTGCCTGGCATCCTTCAGACATGCCAGGAATCACACGCAGGCTGGCCGAGCATAGCCTTAACATTCTAAAGGGGTTCAAGCCGGTCAAGCAGACTCTTCGGCGTTTCTCTGAGCCAAAGCGACAAGCCATCGGAGAAGAGCTAGCCAAGTTACTCGAGGTCGGATTCATTATAGAAATAAAACATCCGGACTAGCTAGCAAACCTGGTGATGGTACTGATACGTCTCCAACGTATCCACTTTTCCAAACACTTTTGCCCTTGTTTTGGACTGTAACTTGCATGATTTGAATGGAACTAACCCGGACTGACGCTATTTTCAGTAGAATTACCATGGTGTTATTTATGTGCAAGAGCAAACGTTCTCGGAATGACCTGAAACTTCACGGAGACACTTTCAGAAAATAAGAAAAATACCTGCCAAATATGCAGGCCAGGGGGCCACCACCTTGCCACGAGGGTGGGGGGCACGCCTGCCCCCCTAGGACGCGCCCCCTACCTCGTGGGCCCCCTGTTGCCTCTCCGACTCCAACTCCACCTCCATATATTGAGTTTTGATGAGAAAAAAATCAGAGAGAAGAAATCATCGCGTTTTACGATACGGAGCCGCCGCCAAGCCCTAAAACCTCTCGGGAGGGCTGATCTGGAGTCCGATTGGGGCTTCGAAGAGGGGAATCCGTCGCCATCGTCATCACCAACCATCCTCCATTACCAATTTCATGATGCTCACCGCCGTGCGTGAGTAATTCCATCGTAGGCTT
This sequence comes from Triticum urartu, assembly GCF_003073215.2. Classification (NCBI taxonomy): domain Eukaryota; kingdom Viridiplantae; phylum Streptophyta; class Magnoliopsida; order Poales; family Poaceae; genus Triticum; species Triticum urartu. The sequence continues at coordinate 511,274,862 of NC_053023.1, read as the reverse complement.
GCTGGACAGTGATGGGTTGGATGGGATCTATCATGTAATCGAGTTAGTTTTGCTAGGGTTTGATCCCTAGTGCCCATTATGTTCTGAGATTGATGTTGCTATGACTTTGCTATGCTTAATGCTTGTCACTAGGGCCCGAGTGCCATGATTTCAGATCTGAACCTATTATGTTTTCATCAATATATGAGTGTTCTTGATCCTATTTTGCAAGTCTATAGTCACCTATCATGTGTTATGATCCGTTAACCCCGAAGTGACAATAATCAGGATACTTACTGGTGATGACCGTAGTTTGAGGAATTCATGTATTCACTATGTGTTAATGCTTTGTTCCGGTTCTCTATTAAAAGGAGGCCTTAATATCCCTTAGTTTCCGTAAGGACCCCGCTGCCACGGGAGGGTAGGACAAAAGATGTCATGCAAGTTCTTTTCCATAAGCACGTATGACTATATTCGGAATACATGCCTACATTACATTGACGAACTGGAGCTAGTTCTGTGTCACCCAAGGTTATGACTGTTACATGATGAACTGCATCCGGCATAATTCTCCATCACTGATCCATTGCCTACGAGCTTTCCATATATTGTTCTTCGCTTATTTACTTTTCCGTTGCTATTGCTATCATCACTACAAAATACCAAAAACATTACTTTTACTATTGTTACCTTTTGTTACCGTTACCACTACTATCATATTACTTTGCTACTAAACACTTTGCTGCAGATATTAAGTTTCCAGGTGTGGTTGAATTGACAACTCAGCTGCTAATACTTGAGAATATTCTTTGGCTCCCCTTGTGTCGAATCAATAAATTTGGGTTGAATACTTTACCCTCGAAAACTGTTGCGATCCCCTATACTTGTGGGTTATCAGGTACCAAAGAAGGACAAATCCTGGCGCCTATGTGTCGATTTCAAGGACCTTAACAAGGCTTGCCCCATGGATCCCTTCCCCCTCCCCTGCATCGATCAAATTATCGATGCTACTGCAGGACATGACTCATTGTGCTTCCTCGACGCATACTCCGGATACCATCAAATTAAGATGGCGGAGCCCGATCAAGCCGCAACGGCATTCATGACTCCATACAACCCCTTCTGTTTTAACACCATGCCTTCAGGGCTCAAAAATGCTGGTGCAACCTATCAACGCATGATTCAGACATGCCTGGAAGCACAAATCGGCAAAACAATGGAGGCACACGTAGACGATGTGGTCATTAAAACAAGACACGTCGAATCCTTAATAGACGACTTGAGGCTCACGCTCGACAATCTCCCCACATATGACATCAAGCTCAATCCAGAAAAATGCGTTTTTGGCGTGCTCGCCGGAAAGCTCTTAGGCTTCATCGTCTCCAATAGAGGAATTGAAGCAAATCCGGCTAAAATCCGAGCTTTGTCACAGTTGGCTATCCTAACAGACTTCAAGCAAATCCATAAATTAACTGGATGCGTGGCTGCCTTAAGCCGCTTTATCTCTCGATTAGGAGAAAAGGCACTACCTCTTTATCGCCTTCTTCGACGCACCGAACACTTCGAGTGGATGGATGCGGCCACGGCCGGATTGGAAGAAATAAAAGCCGTATTAGCTGCCAACCCAATCTTGGCCGCGCCAAATGTCGGCGAACCAATGCTGTTATATATAATGGCAACACACCAAGTTGTAAGCGCAGCGCTCATCGTCGAACGAGAGACGGACGGACATAAGTTCCCGCTTCGAAAGCCGGTATACTACGTATCCACCATCCTCACTCCATGCAAATGACGGTACCCACATTATCAAAAGATAGCATACGCGGTCTTCATGGCATCCCGGAAATTACGACACTACTTTCAAGAGTGTTCAATTACGGTGGCCTCCGAAGTACCACTCAACGACATAATAAATAACCGTGATGCCACGGGCCGGATTGCTAAATGGGCTATCGAGCTCCTCCCATTCGACATAACATATAAACCACGGCGAGCCATTAAGTCGCAAGTACTGGCCGATTTTGTCGCCGAATGGACGGAAGCCGAACTCCCTAAAGAGTACGACGCGTACTCCAATTGGATCATGCACTTTGATGGCTCTAAGATGCTGGCTGGTCTTGGCGCAGGCGTAGTCGTGACATCCCCCACCAGAGATACAGTCCAATACGTACTCCAAATATTATACACAGACTCCAATAATGCAGCAGAATATGGGGCCCTGTTGCATGGTCTCAGGATGGAAGTCTCCATGGGCATTCAACGCCTAGAGGTGCGGGGGGATTCGAACCTCGCAATATCTCAAATAAAATGGGGACTTTGACGCCAAGGACCCAAAAATGGCGGCTTACCGGCTTGGTTCGAGGGCCTCGAATTCCACCATGTGGTCCGAGAAAACAATCAAGCGGCGGATATCCTCGCCCGCATCGGCGCTAAGCGCGACCCTGTCCCACCTAATATCTTCTTGGAAAGGCTGTTTAAGCCAGCGTGGTGTGGGAAGGGGAGACCGGCAAAAACAGTCCAGATCCGGCCACAATACCAGACCCCACACACTCTGACGTAATCGGAGGCTCTACCACTGTAATAACACCTTCGGCCCACGTGATTATGGCTGTCATCGCCATGTGGACAGAACCCTTCTTAGCTTACCTAACTAGGCAAGAACTCCCTGATGACCCAAACTAGGCACGTTGCATTGTGCGGCGGTCTAAAGCCTACAAGGTCCATGAGGGAGAGCTTTATAAGAAAAGCGCTACCGGAGTACTTCAAAGGTGCATCTCCGAAGAGGAAGGACGGCAAATTTTGGTAGAAATTCATGCTGGACTTGGCGGCCACCACGCCGCAGCTCGGGCCCTTGTAAGCAAGGCTTCCGTACAGGTTTTTACTGGCCGACGGCCCGAGCAAACGCATAGGACCTCGTTCAACGTTGCGTCAGTTGCCAGCTTTTTGCAGACCAGCCATATGCCACCTACCGCTCTCCAAACAATCCCCATTACTTGGCCCTTTGCGGTCTGGGGGCTTGATATGGTCGGACCCCTTAAAGGGGAAGCCATAAGAAAAAAAATACCTATTGGTCATGGTGGATAAATTCACCAAATGGATAGAAGCCAAACCAGTTAAAACGGCCGAGTCCGGACCAGTGATAGACTTCATATCCGGGGTTGTACACCGTTACGCCCCCCCACAACATCATCACCGATAACGGCTCGAACTTTACAGCCGACGATGTAAAAACTTGGTGCAGCAACATGGGCATTAAGCTGGATTATGCCTTTGTCTATCACCCGCAAACTAACGGTAAAGTCGAGCGAGCAAATGGTCTTATCATGAGCGGCATTAAACCCAGATTAGTGCGATCCTTGAAGGAATCAGATACATACTGGGTGGAGGAGCTTGACTCCGTACTATGGGGGCTGCGGACCACGCCGAATCGCACTACTGGATACACACCGTTCTTTATGGTGTACGACGCAGAGGCGGTACTGCCCTGCGACATCATTCATGACTCACCTTGAGTGCGCATGTACGAAGAGAAAGAAGCCGAGCTTGATCGGCAGGACAGTTTGGATGCCCTGGAGGAGGAGCGTGACGTGGCAAAAGCCCGCTCCACATTCTATCAGCAACAGGCTCGGCGGTATCAAAGCAGAGAAGTATGGGCCAAAACTTATAACGTTGGTGAACTCGTTCTACGCCTACCGGAGAAGAAAAAGAACAAGCTCAAGCCCAAATGGGAAGGTCCCTTCATTATTGAGAAAGTTCTAACCGGTGGAGCATACCGTCTGCGGGATGCATCGGACAATCGACTCGAGCCAAACCCATGGAACACAGCCAGACTCTGAAGGTTCTACGCCTAGTGCCGGACTCTGTGTTCGTCTCCTTACCGCCGTCAATTTTTTTATATATCTATTATCTGTCTTTTCTTTCTTTCTTCCCTTTTTCTTCACGGCCTTAAAAGGTTAAAATGTGTCTTGACTACACAATCTTTACACGCTAGGCATGCTCATTATACCTGGGGGCTTCCTATACAGA